>NW_024068053.1:10000-261311 GCF_009389715.1 Phoenix dactylifera | reverse complement strand
AGTTGTTGCAATTGTCGACTACAGAGGCGGAGTATGTGGCAGCCACAGAGGCGTGCAAGGAACTAATATGGCTTCAGGGCTTGATGAAGGAGGTTGGGAAGGAGCAGAAGGATTGCATGTTATATTCAGATAGTCAAAGTGCAATTCATCTGGCAAAGAATTCAGCTTTCCATTCAAGGACGAAGCATATTGACATATGGTACCACTTCGTGAGGTCATTGCTCGAGCAGGGACTCGTCAAGTTGGAGAAGATTCATACAAGTCAGAATCCTGCAGATATGTTGACGAAGGTCGTCACGGTGGAGAAGCTGAGGAGTTGTTCATCTTCTGCTGGTCTTCATGCTTGAAGATGTTGAGGAGGCATCGTACCTATCTCACTAGGATGATTCAGTTTCAGTGGGAGCACAGAGGAGAGCCAAGTAACAAGAGGATATACCCAAGGTCTCCAAGTGGGAAATTGTTGGGGTATGTGGAGACCATTGGTGATGAAGAGAATTGAAGGAGAATCAATTCTGCATAATTCTGTCTGGCGGACTGTCGGAGTCGACTCGAGCTACAGTCGAGTCGACTCGGGAACAGTCGAGTCGACTCGGAAACAGTCGAGTCGACCTGGGAGGAGAAAGACCAGAAGACCGAGAAAACCATGTTTCTGTCTGGACTGTCAGAGTCAACTCGAGCTACAGTCGAGTCGACTCGAAGCATCGTCGAGTCGACTCGAGCTACAGTCGAGTCGACCCTAGATCGTGCCAGTTTTGTCCAGACGTGCCAGAGTCGACTCGAACCACAGCCGAGTCGACTCGGGCTCGCGAAAATCGTACGGACGATTTTCTTTTCGTGTTTTTTGGTAGCATTTCGACGGCTATGATCATCTGAAGGTCTTGAGACTATATATAGGACTCATGAGAGCCCTAGGAGTAGAGATATTCAAGGATATTTTGAGAGAGACTCTTGTTTTGTGCAGCTAGGGTTCTAGAGAAGAAGAGGATTGGGATCCTACTTCTTGTGCAAGGGGAATTCTGTGTGAATCTCTTGTAGAGCGATCGCGTGTGATCGTTCGGGTGTGTGCTATCTCTGTAATCTGTTCATCCTAATTGAGATTTGGAGCGGTAGAGGACGTAGGCTACTTGTAGCCGAACCTCGTTACATCTTTGTGTTTGCTTTGCTATTTTCTTCCTATTTCTTCTTCCTTTGGTTTGATAATCCGCTGTGGTGCTCAAGTGTTTTACCCTATTGAAACCACGGGGTAATCTTTTGCCCTTCGTAGCGGAAGCGAAGCGGTGATCCTTGAGTCCGGTGTCGAGGGAGCGAGAGAGTGCTTATCCGTTTGCTTCTCTCTTTGCTTGTCCGACGTTGGTGGTTGTACCGGTGTGAGTGGGTTCCGGTGTAGGGCGTCGCCAACAGATTGTGCTTAGGAGGAGGAAGAAGGATGAAGACTTGATGAAGAACCAAAGCCTGATTTCAGCCTTTTCTTTTCCTGCGTTGGAAGAAGGAAGGGAGGAGGGAGGAGGAGCCGCCAACCACCTTTGGCTTTCCTCCTTGCTTGCGGCTGAAGTCAAAGGGGAGGAAGAGGGCCACGGCACAAGGGAGGAGAGGGCTTCAATTGCTTGCCCTAGCTGCCGCCCACCTCCCTTTTTAAAGACATGTAGAGCTCCTAACATTTAGGAGCTCTTGATTAGTTCCCTAAGAGGGGCGCCGGCCCCTCTCTTCATGCCGCACCAAAGGAGATAAGGAGGAGGGGCGTGATCCTCTCCTTCTTGTGATGCCCTAATCCTCCTCTAAGGAGGATTAGGTGTCCTTCTTATGGCTTAGTCCTAATCCAATTAGGCCTTAACCAAATCATGAATCAATTGGGTTCAATCTATACTAGTCCTAATCCAATTAGAACTTGAATGAACCATGACTCAATTGAACTCTTCAATCCTAACCCAATTAGGAGTCATGTTGATTCATTAGATTAATAATTAATTAGGACTCAAGAAATCCTAATCCAATTAGGACTTGTTTAATTCTAGTCCTAATCCAATTAGGACTCTGATTTGAATTCGAAGTCCAAATTCGATTAGGACTCTGGGAATCCTACTTCATGTAGGACTCCAAATTCAATTCAAAACTCCTAATCTAATTAGGATTATAGGAGTCCTACTCCAAGTAGGAATCCTTGTTCTACTCCAAATAGGATTTCCAGTCTAAGTAGGAATCCCAGTCCAAGTAGGAATCCTAGTTCTAATCCAATTAGGACTCTAGAAATCCTACTCCAAGTAGAACTCTTGTTTTAAGTCCAATTAATTAATTCCCTTTGTTCCTTCTTCAGCTTATTATCAATCGAATTGATTACTTCTGATTCCTAATCACGATTCAACCATCAGATTGGTCAATGCCTCTAGTTTGTGTGACCCCATAGGTTCTATTCTGACTGGTAGTGAGATATATTGTGATCTCTATCACAATATCATTGAAAACTCCTTTCAATGGGTCGGAACGATTCCAACTCTAGTCATTAGGGATAATCGATCATCGAGATAATCCCTATGAGTCCCACCATCCACCAGTGATACCTAGCAGCATGTAGTGGCTATCCAGCAGAATAGAATGATGAACCTCTAGGTGTACTTATCATGTGATACAGTCCTTTTATCGTGGATCCCTACAGGACGGAGGTCATGGATAACTCGTCAAACCCCTTCGTCTGTCATATGTCAAATTTATTCGACTTAAGTTCGAGAGCGGAGAACTTTTTCTCCACTGTGCAATCTACCCCGGCCGAGGTCTTACGAACTCAGTCTTATAAATCACATAGGATCTCTCCTTATCTATCAAGATCAATAGATTCCTTATAGATGCATACCCTACTCAAATAGTGTACCTACTGCAGCCAATCTACACTGCATGGACCCATATGGCTAGAGACCATGTATTTGTGCAGTCAAACTACAATAACCTCACTGTGAGTAGCCGAAGCATCGCAGGTCAAAGGACCAGTCACACTACTGCAACATCAAGCAAGTCACTGACGAGTGGATAGACATCCAAGTGACTTCTTGTGTTGGTCACGCTCCTTGTTCTCTAACAAGCACCTGCACTATCACTTCAGTGTCCCTACACTGTGGACTCGAATCTCGTCCATCCATAAGGAAAGTGATGTCTGCACTGATCTCATCGGATCGATCACCGTCCTCGTGATGGTCCATCGATCAGGAGCATTCAGAAATTAATCACCAATGATACATGGCTCAAAATTCTTAACTCTTATGAATATGTATCATCATCTTATTAATTTCTTGGACGATTCATAGACACATAAACAATATGAATGAAAAAGATACCTTTTATTTATTCAATAATAAATAGTCAAGTATAAAATTATGTCCCAAATTGGCTTCTAGGGCATATATCTAACAATCTTCCACTTACACTAAAGCCAATCAGTCATGTATCTAGGCCCCATCTTCTCAAGATGGGCTTCAGCCTTTTGTTGACTTAGCTGCTTAGTGAACGGGTCTATCACGTTATCCGCGGAGTCTACTCTCTGCACCTCTACATATTTCTTTTCAACGTAGTCGCGTATGAGGTGATAGCGCCGCTCTATGTGCTTCGACTTCTGATGAGACCTTGGTTTCTTAGCAAGAGCTATGGCGCCATTATTATCGTAGTAGAGTGTTATGGCATCTGATGTCATTACATCCAATTCTGCAATGAATTTCTTGAACCAGAAGCCTTCCTTAGCAGCTTCAGAGGCGGTGATATATTCAGCTTCCATAGTAGAGTCAGCAATGATCGGTTGTTTAGAACTCTTCCAATTCACCGTATCACTATTGCACAAGAACACATATCCGGACGTAGACTTTCTATCATCGACATCTGTCATGAAGTCTGAATCCGTGTATCTTTCTACCTTTAATTCTGATGCTCCTCTAAAGATCAAGAACAAATCTTTAGTTCTTCTCAAGTACTTAAGAATGTTCTTCACAGCAGTCCAGTGCTCCTCGCCTGGATTTGACTGATATCTGCTAGTGACACTCACTGCAAGTGCTATATCAGGTCGTGTACACAGCATGGCATACATGAGGCTTCCTATTGCCGAAGCATATGGAATCTTGCTCATGCATTGAATCTCTTCAGATGTGTTGGGGCACATCTTCTTTGAGAGATGAATTCTATGCCTAAGGGGCAAGAGACCCCTCTTGGAGTTTTCCATGCTGAACCTCTTCAGCACCTCCTCTATGTAGATCTTCTGTGATAGGTCAAGCATCCTTTTAGATCTATCTCTATAGACCTTAATCCCCAAAATATAGGATGCTTCCCCAAGGTCTTTCATGGAGAACTCCTTTGACAACCAGACCTTGACCGAGGTTAGCATGGAAATATCATTCCCAATCAGGAGAATATCATCCACGTACAGTACGAGAAAAACGATAGCGCTCCCACTAACCTTTTTGTAAACACACGGTTCCTCTTCGTTTTTGATGAAATCAAATATTTTGATTGCATCATTGAAACGAGTGTTCCAACTCCGAGATGCTTGCTTTAGTCCATAAATGGACCTTTGCAGCTTGCAGATCTTGTGATCTCCATCACTGAAAGTGAACCCCAAAGGCTGCTCCATATAGATATCTTCATCAAGATATCCATTCAGAAAAGCAGTTTTCACATCCATCTGCCAAATTTCATAATCATGAAATGCTGCAATGGCAAGCAGCGTACGGATGGATTTTAGCATGACTACAGGTGAAAAGGTCTCCTGATAGTCAATGCCTTCGCGTTGACTATACCCTTTCGCCACCAGCCTTGCCTTAAAAGTCTCTACCTTTCCATCCGAACCTATTTTTCTTTTGTAGATCCATTTACATCCAATAGGTACGATACCTTCTGGTGGATCCACTAAGGTCCAGACTTGGTTGGAATGCATGGAGTCTAACTCTGACTTCATAGCTTCCAGCCATTTCTCAGAATCAATATCTGATATCGCCTCGTTGTAGGTTTTGGGATCTTGTATTTGTTCCCTATCTCCCATGAGAAACATTTCCTCAGTATCCTCTTCAAGCATACCTAAGTATCTATTAGGAGGATGGGAGATCCTACTAGATCTACGAGGTGGAGGAGGGACAATGTGTACTGGCTCTGTATGAATGGGTTCTATAGGATCCATAACTCGTTGCTTTTCAGAAACTTTCTCTTCAAGCTCAATTTTTCTCCCACTGCCCCTATCAAGGATAAACTGTTTTTTCCAAGAAGATGGCATGTCGGCTCATAAACACATTGTGATCCTCTGAGACGTAAAAATTATATCCTAATGACTCTTTAGGATATCCGATAAAACGAGCATTTATGGTCCTAGCCTTTAACTTGTCTGCCTGCAGTCGCTTGACGTGGGCCGGACATCCCCAAATCTTAAGATGACCAAGACTTGGTTTCTTACCATGCCATATCTCATACAGTGTGGTAGGAATGGATTTAGAGGGAACTCTATTCAATAAATAAATCGCTGTGAGTAAGGCATCTCCCCAAAGAAACATAGGTAAATCAGTGAAGCTCATCATGGACCTGACCATATCCAATAGAGTCCGATTCCTCCTCTCTGACACCCCGTTGAGTTGAGGTGTACCTGAAGGTGTCCACTATGAGACTATGCCGTTTTTCTTGAGATAGTCGCGGAATTCCCCACTAAGGTATTCTCCTCCTCGATCTGATCGAAGAGCCTTAAGAGGTTTTTCAGTTTGTTTTTCTACTTCATTCTTGAACTCTTTGAACATTTCAAAAAATTCAGACTTGTATCTCATAAGATACACATACCCATATCGTGAATAATCATCAGTAAAGGTAATGAAGTATGAATAACGTCCCCTGGCTAGCACATCGAATGGGCCACATACATCTGTATGTACTAGGGTAAGTATTTCAGTGGTCCTCTTCCCATGTCCTACAAAGGGTAATCTAGCCATTTTTCCTTGACGGCAGGACTCACAAACTGGATATGACTCGGAAGTCAATGAGCCGATAAGCCCATCTTTCTCCATTTTGTTCATTCTGTCTTTTCCAATATGGCCAAGCCTAAGGTGCCACAAATACTTCTGGTTCGTCTCATCCTTGGATCTCTTGGATCCTTTGGCACTCACTTCTTGCTCAGAAATATTTGCAAATTCATCCATATGCAAATGATAGAGACTGTAAATCATGAAACCACGTGCAACTATTTTATTTTTGAAATAAATAGAACAACAATCTTTGTCAAAAGTAAAAATATGACCATCCTGTGCTAGACACGAAATAGAAATCAAATTTCTGCTAACAGTAGGTACATAATAACAGTCTCTAAGTAATAAACTAAAACCAGACGGTAGTCGCAGAGAAAAAGTGCCCACAGCCACAGCAGCAACTTTTGCTCCATTGCCAATCCGAAGGGTTATTGCACCTTCTGCCAGCCTTCTACTTTCCTTTAGACCCTGCATAGTAGTGCACAAGTGAGCACTAGAACCAGAATCTATAACCCAACTGGAAGTAGAAGAAATCGTTAGATTAGTTTCAATTACGAGCAAGTCTATACCTTCTGAAGGTGTGTCTACCTTCTTGTTCTTCAGGCTCTCGAGATATGAAGGACAGTTTCTTTTTCAGTGGCCGTCAACATTGCAGTGGAAACACTTTCCTTTGTCATTAGCCTTTTTCTTTTGAACTTCCTTATTTGGCTTCTTGTCTTTCTTCTGCTTCTTTGCAGGCTTCTTTTTCTTCCAAGTAGACTTTTTCTTGGAACCAGAAGTCAGCTCAGCAGCAAGGATAGTGCCCTTTGAACCTTTCAAGGCTCCCTCAGGAGTTACCAACATATTAATCAGTTCAGTCTTAGTGCATTCAATCTTATTCATGTGGTAGTTTACTATAAACTGTCCAAATGAATCAAGAAGTGACTGTAGGATCAAATCCACTTGCAATTCCTTGTGCATGTTCATTTCGAGCTTCTCAAGCTCCTCTAGATCCTTGATCATGGTCAGACCGTGATCATGGACAGACTGCCCCTCACGCATCTTTGCTTTGAAGAGCCTCTTGGACACTTCAAACGAGCTGTGCGACTCTGTTCACCGTACAACTCTTGTAGGTGTGCCAACATCTCCCTAGCAGTCTTCTTGTTCTCATGCTGACATTGGAGTTCGTTGGACATGGATGCCATGATATAGCACTTGACTCTGATGTCATCATCCATCCACTTTTGATGCGTCACACGCTGATCATCAATAGGACGTGCTGGTAGTCTAGGAATATCATTTTCGAGTATGTAGCCTAGTTTCTCACAATTCAAAATAATTTTGAGGTTTCTAAGCCAGTCCTTGTAATTGGTTCCGGTCAGTCAGTTGGTCTCAAGAATATGGGTCAAAGGATTTGAAGCTGACATTGTAATCTGCAGAGAGTAAAGATTCTAGTTAGACTTTGTACTTGATCTTTAATTTGTTCTAGGATCTTTTAGAACAAATGTGCCTCCCACTATTTTCTCGAATCCCTTACACTCCCCTGGTAAGAAAATGGAAATCTTACGCGACTAGAGTTTCTAGTGGGTACTGCGGTCTCACCAATTTACATGGCACATCACCTAACAGTTATTGGTGATACATAGATGGATGAGTGTACTACTCTTGTACAATGCTTCTCAAGCATGTTGCAGTGCAACTTGGTCTCTAAGCCATGAAGACTTCACCTAACAGTTATTGGTTCCATTTCTTAGTTAAGCCGGACCCACCGTATAACCGTAGAAATAAAGTCGTCATTGGATCCTCACCTAACAGTTATTGGTGCCCAACCCCACCTTTACCCTACAACATCTCATGTCTATAGAGAGGTCCAGCCCTCCGATGCAACTTGCCCACTATATCCAGCCGAGACAAATCAACATCAGAAAGACCTTAGCAGCTCTACTACGGTGGAAGACCTATTGACTTAATATTGGTTAACGAGTGTTTGCAACCTTGAGCTCTTCATAAGAGGTAATCGAACAATTGGCCAGGTAAGCAGGTGGAAGGCTCCCCTTACTCAGAGAGTAAGGTCCTAATTAAGTAACCACCTTTCATGCTTTCCTAGACACCAATTAGATCAATTAATCTAATATGACTTGCTCATGTTGGTTCACTCTCGACTTGATTGAGGAGGTTTTAGTTTAGGTCTCATTTGGGTTTGTTACATCACATGTAAACCTATCTACACCGCTCTCATTCACATAACATGCAAACGGCACATCACAGGCAGTTATAATCGCAGCATCAAATAAAGTTAAACTTTAAATAGTTGCTGATCATGGATTCTAATTAGGTCATATTACAAGCACATGCACGTCAATCGATCAATTGGTCTTCAACTCTTGAATTGGTTCCAAGCCTCCTTGATTCGATTCTTGATCAACTCTTGATCCAATCGCTATCAACCGCTTAGATCGCCGTTCATCTCATGCCTTGTCTTCAACTTGATCGTTGACGTACATCACATCACAGAAATACAACCAGATGTAAAATAAAAATAATAATAAATTACATCCTCTTTTAGGAGACACGCAGACCTCTCAAAATATCATATAAGATGCATGCAAGCATCTGAAAAATTACATGACATTACAGATCACATCGCAGGTCATTACATTTGATGCCAAAAGGGTTTGAATCCTATGATCATCACCACATGCATCAATTATAATTTTCAGATCTCAAATCTAACTGATTATCTCATGACATAGGTTGCTGATCATGCTAATCATGATTCTAAACTTTGTAATCCCATTAACAATGCAATTAGAATCATCTTTTTATCATATAAAAATCAGCATGCAAAAATCAGCACCCTAGAAAAAATCTGCATGCAGAAAATTTTCAGCATGCATAAACTATTTAAATTTCAGATCTAATAAGCCTATTAATAATTAATCCTTACCTTAATCTACGATGCCTAGGCTCTGATACCACTGTTAGGAACCCGCCCATGCAACAGAAAATTCAAAAAATTTTCAGATGCAGCGGAAAAGGCATGTGCGGGATCAACCGTTCATCGCATGAACGTTGTTCAAAAATCGTTCGTAGATAGATAAGGATTAAAAACTTTTTAAAACATTAGAAGATCAGATCTTCACCTTGTGCGGGTAGATGATCACCGCAAATTGATGATCGTGGTTTTTGGATGAAGGTTCGCTTGAAGCCGTTCAAGTGTCCGGTCTCTACGGGTATCTACACGAAGCAGAAAATCGATCTAAGCTTCTTTGTCTCCCCGGGGTGCTAGCTTCCTTGCAGAGACAACTTTGATGGCTGATGTTCTTCTTTTTAATCAACCCGTGATTGTGCTTGAGAGGAGGAAGAAGAAGGATGAAGACTTGATGAAGAACCAAAGCCTGATTTCAGCCTTTTCTTTTCCTGCGTTGGAAGAAGGAAGGGAGGAGGGAGGAGGAGCCGCCAACCACCTTTGGCTTTCCTCCTTGCTTGCGGCTGAAGTCAAAGGGGAGGAAGAGGGCCACGGCACAAGGGAGGAGAGGGCTTCAATTGCTTGCCCTAGCTGTCGCCCACCTCCCTTTTTAAAGACATGTAGAGCTCCTAACATTTAGGAGCTCTTGATTAGTTCCTTAAGAGGGGCGCCGGCCCCTCTCTTCATGCCGCACCAAAGGAGATAAGGAGGAGGGGCGTGATCCCCTCCTTCTTGTGATGCCCTAATCCTCCTCTAAGGAGGATTAGGTGTCCTTCTTATGGCTTAGTCCTAATCCAATTAGGCCTTAACCAAATCATGAATCAATTGGGTTCAATCTATACTAGTCCTAATCCAATTAGAACTTGAATGAACCATGACTCAATTGAACTCTTCAATCCTAACCCAATTAGGAGTCATGTTGATTCATTAGATTAATAATTAATTAGGACTCAAGAAATCCTAATCCAATTAGGACTTGTTTAATTCTAGTCCTAATCCAATTAGGACTCTGATTTGAATTCGAAGTCCTAATCCGATTAGGACTCTGGGAATCCTACTTTAAGTAGGACTCCAAATTCAATTCAAAACTCCTAATCTAATTAGGATTATAGGAGTCCTACTCCAAGTAGAAATTCTAGTCCTACTCCAAATAAGATTTTCAGTCCAAGTAGGAATCCCAGTCCAAGTAGGAATCCTAGTCCTAATCCAATTAGAACTCTAGGAATCCTACTCCAAGTAGGACTCTTGTTTTAAGTCCAATTAATTAATTCCCTTTGTTTCTTCTTCAGCTTATTATCAATCGAATTGATTACTTGTGATTCCTAATCACGATTCAACCATCGGATCGATCAATGCCTCTAGTGTGTGTGACCCCATAGGTTCTATTCTGACTGGTAGTGAGATATATTGTCATCTCTATCACAATATCATTGAAAACTCCTTTCAATGGGTCGGAACGATTCCAACTCTACTCATTAGGGATAATCGATCATCGAGATAATTCCTATGAGTCCCACCATCCACCAGTGATACCTAGCAGCATGTAGTGGCTACCCAGCAGAATAGAATGATGAACCTCTAGGTACAGTTATCATGTGATACAGTCCTTCTATCGTGGATCCCTACAGGACGGAGGTCATAGATAACTCGTCAAACCCCTTCGTCTGTCATATGTCAAAATTTATTCGACTTAAGTTCGAGAGCAGAGAACTCTTTCTCCACTGTGCAATCTGCCCCGGCCGAGGTCTTACGAACTCAGTTTTATAAATCACATAGGATCTCTCCTTATCTATCAAGGTCGATAGATTCCTTATAGATGCATACCCTACTCCTACAGTGAACCTATTGCAGCCAATCTACACTGCATGGACCCATATGGCTAGAGACCATGTATTTGTGCAGTCAAACTACAATAACCTCACTGTGAGCAGCCGAAGCATCGCAGGTCAAAGGGCCAGTCACACTACTGCAACATCAAGCAAGTCACTGACGAGTGGATAGATATCCAAGTGACTTCTTGTGTTGGTCACACTCAGTACCCTTGTTCTCTAACAAGCACCTGCACTATCACTTCAGTGTCCCTACACTGCAGACTCGAGTCTCGTCCATCCATAAGGAAAGTGATGTCTGCACTGATCTCATCAGATCGATCACCATCCTCGTGATGGTCCATCGATCAGGAGCATTCAGAAATTAACCACCAATGATACATGGCTCAAAATTCTTAACTCTTAAGAATATGTATCATCATCTTATTAATTTTTTGGACGATTCATAGACACATAAACAATATGAATGAAAAAGATGCTTTTTATTTATTCAATAATAAATAGTCAAGTACAAAATTATGTTCCAGAATTAATAATATGACAGCCATATTGGCTTCTAGGACATATATCTAACAATTCTTTCCTCACTTTTAAGTGAAACATAAGCCTATTCCTTTTCTTAGTTCAATGTATGTTGATAATTTTAATTGAACAGTTGGGTGAAAGAAAAGAGATTGGATCAGCTAGAATTTGCTCGGCAGAAACAGATATATTGCTATTTCACAGCTGCTGCTATGATATTCTCCCCTGAAAGTTTTGATGCTCGCATGTCTTGGGCCAAAAATACCATGCTAACCGTCGCCATCGATGACTTTTTTGACAATGGAGGATCTAGAGAAGAACTAGTAAATTTTATATCATTGGTTGAGAAGTATGACTTATTTTCTTTTTCAATTGGTGTTACCCTAGTGGTTGCTCAAAGTTATTAGTTATATATATCATCCAGCTCTTTTCCACAAATCTCTAACAGGTGGGATAGAAATCATGAAAAACAATTTTGCTCTGAACGAGTCCACATTTTATATTCGGCTCTCTACAGTACAATTAACGAAATCGGAGCCAAAACATCTGCATTGCAAAAGCGTTGTGTGACCGACCATATTGTTGAGACAGTGAGATGTGATTTCACAAGTCTATTTTTAGATAAGTTTATGAGCGGTGTTGTAACATTTGGCCTTATAATTGACAGTGGCTTACATTGGTGAAAGCAATGATGAAAGAGTCAGAGTGGGCAAGGACCAATACAGTGCCCACAATGGATGAATATATGGCAAATGGGTACATATCATTTGCTTTAGAACCCACGATTTTTCCGACACTCTTTTTTGTTGGACAGGAGGTTTCAGTTGATGCCATTGGTGGTCCAGAGTATCATAATCTAAACAAACTAGTCGGCATCATCGGGCGTCTCATTAATGACATGCAAAGTTTTGAGGTAACATTTTTCATTTTTTTCTTCTACGTTCAATATATACTTTATTGGACAAGATATTATGATCTGATTACCAGAGAGATATTGCTGCAGGGACATCATACAGAACCTTCAAATATGACAAATCTAGGGATTCAAACTGCTTATGCTTCGTTCAGCATGTCTTCTTAACTTGCATACATGAGCATTTTCATGTACATAATGTACTTGAGACGAGCAAGCCTTCAAGCCTGTTTCCCCTGTACTTTTTATTGGATTCATCCTTCCTATTTATCTATTATCTCCCATCCATGTTTTAGTTCTTTGACACAGATTTCATTTTCTCATTTCATCACACCACCTCCATTTAAAATTCTTTGGTTTTCCTTTCTCAATTCCCCTGCATGCATGTGTGTGTCTCTGTGTGTGTACATGTGAGTGCGCACATACAAATATTAACCAATAAGATGTATGCTATCAGACACCATGCAATATTCTGTTTATCATTATGATTTCCGGACATAGAAGCACATGTTTACAGTTTACCAATAGATGTCTCTGATTTTCTATTTCAAGGAGCTATTTCAGCGGGGTATGCCCTGTACTATCCAGTATACGTCTGATTTTCTATTTCAGGAGCTATTTCAAAGATGCAAAATAAAAAATGGTTCCTATTGAAGATTATATTTGATGGATTTCTATTTATGAATAAACAAGTTTTGATCATTTAAGATATGTATTCTTTTTTTTATTAACAGCATCAGATTTTGGATGTGCATTTTATTTTACTCTGTACTGTAAAAGCACTCATTCTAAACGTTAACAGTACTATGCTCCAAATATCTACTATAATTTCATTTATGAAGTATTTTTTTGCAAAATTAAATCTTTAAAAATTTTGGACCAAGTATCATAACATTTATGTGCAATGATACAAATTAATAGATGATTCTTGGTTCACCCATCTTCCTGAGATTCATTGGCATCCTTCTTGCGAGGCCTTAAAAATGATTTTTTTATATATAACGGTGCTTAATTTTTTAATTTGGACTTTGTTTTGATATAGAACTTTCTTCATTAGACTATATGGCTCTTAGTATTCCATCACCAAATTCCTAGAATGTATCTAGCCTGTTTCTAGCAATAAGATCATTTAACCTAAGACATATTTACCAATTGTTTTGGATACCACTTTCACACATTAATGCCTTTCGAATCTTGTCTAATCATCTACATCTGTAAATTCTTAGAACCTGTGGATGTCACTCATTTGTTTCAATGCCTTTCAATGTTATGGACAAACATATCTGAAAAAACATCTGTACTTACTGTTTAGTATAGGATTGACCTTGATGAAGGCGAAGTGATTGAGCAACTGCTGAAATAATGACAAAGTTAGGAGATGAGCATAATAATGAACAAAATTCTCCGAAACATTATTTATATTTTTACTTATAGAAAACCTTTCTCCTTATAGCCTCAATTGTTAGTTTGTCCTGCCCAATAGTTGCCACTTATGCTTCATATTACCAAATAATACCTCCTCCCTTGAAGGGCAAGATGTCTTAACAAGCTTGATGGTGTTTTTTCTTTTGATAACAAGGACAAGCCAAATAGCGCAGGTAAAATGGAATAAAGTAGGATTTCCTCCTAAGAGTTAGACTAACCTCAGACTTAATATATTAACCACTTAGTAGTTATCTAGTTCTATGTAATATATTGCTTAGGGGTGATTGTAGCCTACCATATTAGTGCACATTAAGTCCCTTGCTATGAAGCTCTACCTATAGTTATGGATTGATAATTTGTTTTGAAACTAATGAGTATTTTGGCAGAGGGAAGGCAAAGAAGGGAAGTTGAATAGTGTGACGCTTCCTATTGTTCATAGTCGCGGTTCCACTTCCAAAGAAGAGGCTATTAGGGAGATTCAAAGCATAATTGACTCTAGCAGAGCAGAACTGCTGAGACTAGTGTTGCAGAATGAGGGAAGTGTCGTTCCAAGAGCTTGCAAGGACCTATTTTGGAAGACGAGCAGAACGCTGCACCTCTTTTATATGAAAAATGATGGATTCACATCACCAACGGAAATGGTTAGTGCAGTGAATGCAGTGATTTATGAACCGCTTAAAGTTGGTCACAAGTTTTCAGAGGTTAATTGATAAAAAGATTTATTTGCCTGTATTCTAAAATGAAAAGGTACATGAACTTTTATATTGTTATTGATCTTCAACAAGACGTGGTGTCATGATATGAATGGTTTATTATGGCCTGAAGCTGGATGATCTGAGCTTGAATATTAAATAAGCTGCAGTCCACAAGTTATAAGTATGCATTACATCTTATACTTTTTTGAGTATTTGTAAGGACCATGTGGGCATATGTTTAGTTCCACATCGGTTATTCACTGAGTACAATAAAGTGAAGTTGTACAATACCTCGGTAAGTGTGTTAGAAAATGAAGTGACAATCAGCTTATAAAAAATATCATTATGGGCAATCTGAATGACACTTTGATTGCCACAATAAAGAGCGGCAGCACCATAATTAGTGACTCCTATATTCTCTAGCAACCATCTAAGCTAGATAAGTTCATCAGTAGTATTAATGCTAGGCCTGTATTTATCCTCATTGCTAGATCTAGAATTGATATTCTGATTGTTGTTGCACCAAGAGATAGGAGAGTTGCCTAGAAAGAAAAAATAGCCTGTAGTAGATAGTCTATTAGTAGGATCACCAGCACAATCAATATTAGAATAAGCATTCAGGCATAAAAGAAATTGGTAGTAAAATGCAACATATGAAACAAAGTACCTTTGATATAGCATAAAATGTACAAAAAAAATAGCATAATCAGTAGATTTAGAAGTTGCCATGGACTGACTGATAATATAAACGGCATAAGCTATATTAGGATAAGTAATTGTGAGATATACAAGAACATCAACGAACTATCTATAACGAGCAGCATCCAAAAAGGACTTCCGTCGGTGGGTGTTAATTTGGCGTGAGTCTCAAAAGGTGTACAAGTAATCTAGCTCTAGATATGAGATAAGATGGATATTTGGCCTATGATAATAATACCTATCAGAGCTAAATATAACCTCAAAACCGAAGAAGTAATTCAATGCTCTTAACCCTTTTATTTCAAATTTTTGACCAAGACACTATTCGAGATCATGAATGCTAGTGAGATTATCCTCGATTATAATTTTGTCATCCACATATATTAATAATAATGTCATACATATATAGTATTTAATATGTATGGTATATTATAATATATTATTTGTCATATTATTATTGAATTATATTTTAAAATTATAATAGAAATATATCACTGTACTTTTTCTTATATTGTGACATTATTTAATATATTAGTTCTATATGCCTTATGTTTTAATCAAAATAAATATTGGTATTAAATTAATAATATATTATAAGAATAAATAAAAAATTAATGCTATAATAAAAATTAATATGTTTTTATATGATTTATAATTTATATGATTGATACATATATATTGCGTAAAAATATCAGATAGTTTTCGGTCTTTTGGTATTATATAGTCAGTGATCTTGAATTCTCATGGAATAATATACAAATTGGTCAGAGATATCCAGAGATCTTTAATCAATCAAATATAGTATGTCAAATATAGTGATCTTAGATTATTGGAGATCATATTGTTCCAAGATAAAGATAACTAGCAATCTAAGATCATCTTAGTAACCCTATTTGGGTTACCAAAAGCTACTTTAGCTGTTATGTAGATAAAAATATCGAATCACAGGAACTACGAGTGAAACCAAACCGATTGATAGCACCGAATTTTAAATATAATATTGGATGTACATCTATTTATAGAGATTTACATATATAATTAAGCTATATATTGTAATATATATGTTGTTGTAAAACAAACAAATAGTATAGCGATTTCACGTTCTCTTCTTCTCTCTCTTTTCTTATCGTAGTATCAGAACCTCCCAGTCATCTACTACGATAGTCTTGAACCTACAGCAAACCTGTGAGACCCTGGAACTGGGCCCGGTCCATTTGACCGGCCCAGTCCCAAAGAAGAAGGAAGCCCTGTTTTTAGGGCTTCCTCTCCTCCTTGAGGCCACCGAGGAGAGCCGCCACACCAAGAAGAGAGAGAAGGGGGGGATTCTTCTTCGTGTTGCCCGAGAGAGAGAGAGACACACACAGAGAGAGAGACCGAGAAGCCACGGCACCGGTCTTCCTCTTTCTCCGTTGCCACCGGAAAGGAGCCGCCGGATCTTCGCCAGGGCTGAGGTAAGGGTTTCTACCCTTTATGTCCTTGTATACCAATTGAAAACAAGAAAGAAAGAAAGAAAGAAGAGAGGGAAGAAGGAGAAGGCCGACCGTCGTGGGCTCTTCTTCTTCTCCCGTCCGCATGCCTCCTCCGCGGGAAGAAGGAGAGGGTCGGCTGTCACGGGCGCCGCTGGCCTCGACTTGGCTTCTCCCGAGCTCGCGACCTCCCTTCACGGGAGAAGAAAGAAGAAGAAAGAAAGGGGGGACAGGAGAAGAAGTCGGGAGGAGAGGAGGAGGAGAAAGAAAAAGAAAAAAAAAAGGGGAAGGGAAGGGAAGGAAAGAAAAGAAAAGAAAAAAAAGGAGAAAAGAAAAGAAAGAAAAGAAAAGAAAAGAAGAGGAAAAAAAAAGAAATAAAAAAAATAAATAAAGGGAGAGGGTGGTTTACGGGTATGAACCCAAATACAAACCCAAACCTGGGATGTCGGATACTTCCGCGTGTTCGGTCCTGGGAGGATGTTAAGATTTAAGTTTTATATATATATTGTGATGAATTTTAAAAGAAAAATATGATTTTTGGATATTAGGTTCTGCGAGGGATTTGTGAGATTAATTGGATCGCGTTCAATGTAAGTAACGAACTGTCTTCTCTAGACTCTTCATTTATATAATATTATTTTTGCATTGAATAAATTGTTAATGAATTTATATTTGATTTATGAATTTTACGAGATGATGATTTGAATGAAAAATGGATATGTGAACTGGAATAATATTTTTCGGATTATTGCTATATTTACTATTCTTGTGTCGGATTATGATACATGTATTATGTTACCAAAAGAATTTTGATGTGCATCAGATTTAGAACTCTCAGCCTGGCTATGTTCTGGACACTGCCAATAGGGGGTTATGCATTGGCAATTCTGCCCCCACCACAGGATATAAGTGTGGTATTCTGGCCCACTCCGCAGGGTATAAGTGCGGTATTCTGGCCCACTCCGCAGGGTATAAGTGCGGTTCTGTTTCTGGTCTAGCCACAGGGTATAAGTGTGGTCGTAGCTAAAGGCTGATGAGATGAATATGATTTGTTTCGAATCAGATTTATGATTATGTATATAGATATTTGAAAAATACGAATTTTAATGAATTTGTGCTTGAAAAGGAATTGATTATGTTATTATGCTGATTCATCGTAATTTGTATTTATATTTTATGTTATTATATGAATTGACTAGTTAAGGTGTTTATTACTTACTGGGCTGTCTAGCTCATTATACAATTTTTTGTTGTTTTACAGATTCCGAGAACTAACCTATCGGAGATTTAAAATGGGAGAGCGACTAGAAGGACTGAAGCACAAGTTATCCTAGATTAGGCTTTATTTAAATTGATGTTTTATATTTATTGTTCCGCTGCGTATTTAGAACTGTGAGACTATATAATTTGTGTCAGTCAATGGAATAAGATTGCATTTATTTCAGCTGAATTATTTTATTTATATAACTGAGATGTTTGGTTAAGATGCCTTGCATGCTCGTGGGGAGAGTTTTCTACGGGTGTGCGGCGGTTGGCGCGACCCCCGGCTCATAATCTCGGGCCAGGGGCGTGACAACTTTTATGGTATCAGAGCCTGAATGGATAAATTCTAAGATAAGAAAAACTGACATGACATGAGTGTAGATGGGTAGACACTAGGGACATTGGGACGTTAGTTTATGATTATTGTAACAACCATTCTATGTACTTGTAATGAACTGGTAAGCTTATTATTGGTATGCTGCTATCTGATAGACATAGATCAGGATGCCTCCACGTCGGACGAGAAAGACTACTCGTAGAGCTACTAATAAGGCACCCAACCCGCAAAATGACAGCACACCCCAACAAGTTGGTAACACCCCTCAGCAGGAGAGAGTCATCAATCCTGCTAGTGATACTCAAACAGGATGTTGCCCAGATAGACAACCCAAGAGGGGGGGTGAATTGGGTTTTAAAATAATTATTGCAATTAAAAGGTTTGTGAATAACTAATTAATACTTTTTGTAAGTGGATTAATTAGATGCTATGTGCAGTGAATGAAATGAAAGTAAGAGACAACAAAGCAATCACAAACACAAGGAAATTTTCCCGACACTCTTTTTTGTTGGACAGGAGCTTTCAGTTGATGCCTTGATGATCCAGAATATCATAATCTAAACAAACTAGTCGGTATCATCGGGCGTCTCCTTAATGACATGCAAAGTTTTGAGGTGACATTTTTTATTTTTTTCTTCTACGTTCAATTTATACTTCATTGGACAAGATATTATGATCTGATTACCAGAGAGATATTGCTGCATGGACATCATGCAGAACCTTCAAAGATGACAAATCAAGGGATTCAAACTGGTTATGCTTCGTTCAGCATGCCATCTTAACTTGCATACCAGAGCATTTTCATGTACATAATACTTGAGACAAGCAAGCCTTCAAGCCTGTTTCCTTGTACTTTTTATTGGATTCATCTTTCCTATTTATCTATTATCTCCCATCCATGTTTAAGTTCTTTGACACAGATTTCATTTTCACATTTCATCACACCACCTCCATTTAAAATTGTTTGGTTTTCCTTTCTCAATTCCCCTGCATGCATGCGTGTGTCTGTGTGTGTGTACATGTGAGTGCACACATACAAATATTAACCAATAAGATGTATGCTATCAGACACCATGCATTATTCTGTTTATCATTATCATTAATCTATACGTCAGTACGTATGCTGCTGCGGATAGATGCTCAAAGATGCAAAATAAAAAATGGTTCCTGTTGAAGATTATATTTGATGGTTTTCTATTAATGAATAAACAAGTTTTGATCATTTAAAATATGTATTCTTTTTTTATTAACAGCATCAGATTTTGGATGTGCATTTTATTTTACTCTGCACTGTAAAAGTGCTCATTCTAAACATTAACAGTAGTATGCTCCAAATATCAACAAAAATTTCATTTATGAAGTATTTTTTTGCAAAATTAAATCTTTAAAAATTTTGGACCAAGTATCATAACATTTATGTGCAATGATACAAATTAATACTGGTTATTCTTGGTTCACCCATCTTCCTGAGATTCATTGACATCCTTCTTGCGAGGCCTTAAAAAGGATTTTGCATATATAATGGTGCTTAATTTTTTAATTTGGACTTTGTTTTGATATAGAACTTTCTTCATTAGACTATATAGCTCTTAATATTCCATCACCAAATTCCTTGAATGTATCTAGCCTGTTTCTAGCAATAAGATCGTTTAACCTAAGACATATTTACCAATTGTTTTGGATACCACTTTCACACATTAATGCCTTTCGAATCTTGTCTAATCATCTACATCTGTAAATTCTTAGAACCTGTGGATGTCACTCATTTGTTTCAATGCCTTTCAATGTTATGGACAAACATATCTGAAAAAACATCTGTACTTACTGTTTAGTATAGGATTGACCTTGATGAAGGCGAAGTGATTGAGCAACTGCTGAAATAATGACAAAGTTAGGAGATGAGCATAATAATGAACAAAATTCTCCGAAACATTATTTATATTTTTACTTATAGAAAACCTTTCTCCTTATAGCCTCAATTGTTAGTTTGTCCTGCCCAATAGTTGCCACTTATGCTTCATATTACCAAATAATACCTCCTCCCTTGAAGGGCAAGATGTCTTAACAAGCTTGATGGTGTTTTCTCTTTTGATAACAAGGACAAGCCAAATAGCGCAGGTAAAATGGAATAAAGTAGGATTTCCTCCTAAGAGTTATACTAACCTCAGACTTAATATATATATTAACCACTTAGTAGTTATCTAGTTCTATGTAATATATTGCTTAGGGGTGATTGTAGCCTACCATATTAGTGGACATTAAGTTCCTTGCTATGAAGCTCTACCTATAGTTGTGGATTGATAATTTGTTTTGAAACTAATGAGTATTTTGGCTGAGGGAAGGCAAAGAAGGGAAGTTGAATAGTGTGACGCTTCGTATTGTTCATAGTCGCGGTTCCACTTCCAAAGAAGAGGCTATTAGGGAGATTCAAAGCATAATTGACTCTAGCAGAGCAGAACTGCTGAGACTAGTGTTGCAGAATGAGGGAAGTGTCGTTCCAAGAGCTTGCAAGGACCTATTTTGGAGACGAGCAGAACGCTGCACCTCTTTTATATGAAAAATGATGGATTCACATCACCAAAGGAAATGGTTAGTGCAGTGAATGCAGTGATTTATGAACCGCTTAAAGTTGGTCACAAGTTTTCAGAGGTTAATTGATAAAAAGATTTATTTGCCTGTATTCTAAAATGAAAAGGTACATGAACTTTTATGTAGACATATTGTTATTGATCTTCAACAAGACGTGGTGTCATGATATTATTGGTTTATTATGGCCTGAAGCTGGATGATCTGAGCTTGAATATTAAATAAGCTGCAGTCAACAAGTTATAAGTATGCATTACATCTTATACTTTTTTGAGTATTTGTAAGGACCATGTGGGTATGTGTTTAATCCCACATCGGTTATTCACTGAGTACAATGGAGTGAAGTTGTACAATACCTCGGTGAGTGTGTTAGAAAATGAAGTGACAATCAATATCCACATATCTAGTATGCTTATAAAAAATATCATTATGGGCCAATCTGAATGACACTTTGATTGCCACAATAAAGAGCGGCAGCACCATAATTAGTGGCTCCTATATTCTCTAGCAACCATCTAAGCTAGATAAGTTCATCAGTAGTATTAATGCTCGGCCTGTATTTATCCTCATTGCTAGATCTAGAATTGATATTCTGATTGTTGTTGTGCCAAGAGATAGGAGAGTTGCCTAGAAAGAAAAAAAACCTGTAGTAGATAGTCTATTAATAGGATCACCAGCCCAATCAATATTAGAATAAGCATTCAGGCATAAAAGAAATTGGTAGTAAAATGCAACATATGAAACAAAGTACCTTTGTGTGGAGTGATTGATTAAACCCCTATTTGATTTTGATGAGCTCAAAGCATTTGAGTATATTTAATACTAATGAATTCAATCTAGTGTTTCAGGCAAATATTTGTGTATTTCTAAATTAAGTGCCTCAAGCTTTGTTTCAAAATAATTTGGACAAGTATTGAACTTTATATGAACCAAAGTCTGAATCCCGAGTCGACTTCAGAAGATTACGAGTCGACTCCAAGTGGTTTAGAGTTTCTGGTAAGCTCGAGTCAACTCCGATACTCTACGGGTCGACTCCGTCTGAGAATAGAAAGAAAGACAAAAAGATGGTTTTCAGACCTTGTCAGCGAGTCGACTCCAGAAGGCTTCGAGTCGACTCCGATGCTTGCCGAGTCGACTTCCGACAGTTCCGAGTCGACTTCAAGGAGTAATAGATAGAAAGACAGAGCAATGGATTTTAGACCCTTTTACCGAGTCGACTCCAGAAGGATGTGAGTCGACTCCAACATTTGGCGAGTCGACTCTTAATTATGCCCGAGTCGACTCTTAGAGGAAAGCAAACTGAAAGGCAGAGAACCAAACTCAGTAATCCTGTGAACGAGTCGACTCCAAGAATTTCAGAGTCGACCCCCAAGTCAGCCGAGTCGACTCCAACATAGTGCGAGTCGACTCAGAGGCAGTTCAGATCAACAGACAGAGAATCGACTTTTCGGACTCTGAGAGCCGAGTCGACTCCAAGAGAACCCGAGTCGACTCAAGAGAGAAAAGCAGATAAATGTATTTCTGAAAATCTGAGAACGAGCCGTCTCCAAAAGTGCCAAATCATCTCCAAATATTGGCGAGTCGACTCTAGGTTTGGTCCGAGTCGACTTCAGGACGGGACAACACTTTAATTCAAATCCTGAACAGTGGACGAGTCGTCTTCAGTAAAGCATGAGTCGACTCTAGCAACAGCCGAGTCGACTCCAGATCAAGCGAGTCGACTCTAACCCCAACGGATACATTGTCAGGATGTGCAAACTGTACAGAACGGCTACAAATCAGTCTCTAACGGCTATTTTCTGTAGGAAACAGCTTAAATAGCTAGAGTAAATAGTAGTAGACAAAAAGAGAGCTATTCCACTTGTGCATTAAAACCTTTTCAACTACCAAAAGCCTCTTGAGAGAACATACAAGCAAAAGAAGGAAGAAGCGTATTCAACTCTTTCCAAGAAGTACTTCCTTCATATTCAAGGGTCTACTACTGACATTCAATCTTTAGTGCATTCAAGAGGAGAATCAGAAATCGAGAAGCCCTTACTTCCACATCCGAAATCTGTTTGAGGGCTTCTAACCTTACTTTGTCTATATTGTTCACATATTTGCTTTTTAGAAGCTTTTCTTGTGATTTCCCAAATTGTTTCTTTCTTTCTTACTTGATTCAATCAAGGGATTTAATCAAGGGTTGTATGTTTGTTGGTGACCCAAAGTTAAAACCAACGGTGTAAGGGTTTGATTGTGAATTCGAAAAAACAATCGGATGGTTCTAGTCGGTGAGCCTGTGAAACCGACCGAGTTCGTTGTGATCTCGTGAAAACAACAAGTTGGGTTGTGAACTTATAAAACAACCGGCTGTAATCCTAGGGATTATAGTGAACTTCCAAGTGCTGCTTGGGAAGTGGACGTAGGAGCAAAAGTTGGCTCCGAACCACTATAAACTTTTCAGTTGTCTCTTTCACTCACTTCATTCACTACATCTAGTAATCTAGTTAACCTGCCTGCAATAGATTTAATTAATTATTCATTAAGTTGTTTAATTGGTCAATAATTAACTGAAATCCAATTCACCCTCCCTCCTCTTGGGTTGTCTTCTTGGGCAACAAGTGGTATCAGAGCAGGTGCTTTCATATCGATTGGTGTTCCAATCCTTAAATATAGTTAAAGATTAAGATGACAATCCCTTTTGGATCTTTCCTTAGTGAGGGGCAATCCACCCATAGGCCTCCATTGTTTAATGGAGTTAATTATACTTATTGGAAGGCTAGGATGAGGATATTTATCCAAGCTCAAGATTACGATATTTGGAACATCATAATTAATGGACCACATATTCCTTCTATCTATGTTGATAACGTTGCCATACCCAAGCTTGAAAAAGATTGGGATGATAATGATAGAAGGAAGGCACAACTGAATGCCAAAGCAATGAATATTCTTTATTGTGCCTTAGATCCTAATGAATTCTATAGAATCTCTACTTGCAACTCTACAAAAGAGATATGGGATAGACTTGAAGTGACCTATGAGGGCACAAATCAAGTTAAAGAAACTAAAATTAACATGCTAGTTCATAAATATGAACTATTTATAATAGAGTCTAATGAGACCATCTCTTGCATGTTCACTAGATTTATTGATATTGTCAATAGCCTAAAAAGCCTTGACAAAAGTTATACTAACAATAATCTTGTCAGAAAAATTCTTCGCTCTTTACCAAGGTCGTGGGAAGCCAAGGTCACGGCAATCCAAGAAGCAAGAGACTTGAACAAGCTGCCACTCGAGGAGCTTCTTGGATCCCTAATGACGCATGAACTCACAATGAAACAACACAGCGAAGAAGAATCCTCTCATAAGAAAAAGGTAATTGTCCTCAAATCTACTTCTTCTAACAAGAATCTATCTTGCAGTAGCAGCAGTGAAGAAGAAGACAGTGAGGGAGATGAAGAAGAGGCTCTTCTCGTGCGAAAGTTCAGAAGATTCATCAACCGGAAGAAGCCCTCTCATCATAAGAGAGTTTTCTCAAACTTCCACAACAAGGATAAAGGTAAGAAAAGGAAAAGTGAGGGTATCGGATGCTATGAATGCAAGAAGCCGGAACATTTCACAGCCGACTGTCCCTTACTGAAGAAGGACAACAAATACAAGAAGAAGAAAGCTCTTGTCTCCATCTTGACAGACTTCGATCAATCATCATCATCATCGGAAGAGGAACAAGAGAAAAAGGCCATTCTCTGCTTTATGGCAAATGATAATGAGGTAACATCTGAAACTCATTTAGACTTTACCTTTGAAGAATTGTATGATGCCTTTAATGAGCTAATGGATGAGTATAAATCAATAAATCTTAAAAACAAAAATTTGAGGCTAACCAATCAATCCTACAGTCATAAAAATGACCACTTGATTAAGGAAAAGGATTCTATTGTCAAGAAGAACTTAGAACTTAAAATAAGCAACCAATTGCTAACTCAAGAAAACTGCACCTTAATTAAAGATAAAGAAAGACTAACTAAAGAAATTTTAGAACTTAAAAACAACAATCAAACTCTAAAAGATAACTTTACAAAAGATTTAAATTTACTAAAAATAGAAAAACTGAACTTAACAAAAGAACTTGAAAAATATAAACCTATTGTTGAGAAATTTACCTATAGCTCTGAAAAACTAGAAATGAATCTTAGTAGTCAAAGAGCTGTATTTAATAAAGCCGATTTAGGATATAAGCCTAAGAATAAGCAAAAGTTTCTTAAAATTTTTTTTGTAAAAGCCAAAAAAAGTAAAACTAAAAATGTAACTTGTTTCTGTTGTGAAAAAGTAGGACATAAAGCTAATATATGTGACCATAGAAAAACAAAAGTTAAAGAAAAAATTAAAAGGGTTTGGGTTCCAAAAGGAACCAACATAACTAACCTTGAAGAATCCAAGAAAACTTGGGTACCTAAGATTGTATGATTTCTTTGTGTAGGAGTGTCTTGCAGCCAAGCTCAATAGAAACTGTTAGTACTTGGATAGTGGCTGCTCAAGACACATGACGGATGACAAGGAGCAATTCTTCATCCTAGAACCTAAGAAAGGAGGTGCGGTGACTTTTGGAGATAATAGCCAAGGTCACATCATGGGTATCGGTAAGATACAAATCACACCTTCAACTTTTATTGATAATGTTCGGTTTGTAGATAGTCTCAAACACAATTTACTTAGCATTAGTCAATTATGCGATAAAGGTTTTGACGTATTATTTAAGCCATCTATGTGCATCATAACCAACTCAACTGACAATAGCTTAATTTTCAAAGAATTAAGACGTGGTAATGTTTATGTAGTAGATCTTGATGATCTTGCTAAAAACAGCCACTACTTAATAGCTAATGATACTAAGCTAAGTGAGGCAAGTTGGTTATGGCATCGTAAATTAGATCATGCAAGCATGGACACATTATCTAAATCAGTTAAAAGAGATTCTGTGATTGGTTTGCCAAAGCTAAAATTTGAAAAAAAACAAAATTTGTAAAGTATGTCAATTTGGCAAACAATCTAGAAGCTCTTTTAAGTCCGTAAATTGTGTCTCTACTACTAGACCCCTTGAGCTACTTCACATGGATCTTTTTGGACCAACTAGGACTTCAAGCTTTGGTGGAAACAAGTATGGACTTGTCATAGTAGATGATTTCTCTGGATACACATAGGTCATATTTTCAGCTCATAAGGATGAAGCATTTTCAGTATTTAAGAAATTTCATAAGGAGGTAACAAACACAAAAAATATGTCGGTTATAGCTATTAGAAGTGATCATGGAACGAAATTTGAAAATCATCTATTTGATAAATTTTGTAGTAAAAAGGGGATAACTCATAACTTCTCTGCACCTAGGACACCACAACAAAATGAAGTTATGGAAAAAAAGAATAGAACCCTTGAGGAAATAGCTAGGATCATGTTGCGCGAAAGTGATCTTCCAAAGTATTTTTGGAAGAAGCTATTAAAACATCATGTCATATAATAAATAGAGTTCTATTAGGACCAATTATAAAGAAAACATCTTACGAACTTTGGAGAGATATGAAGCCCGAAGTAAACTACTTTTATGTGTTTGGGTGTAGGTGTTTTATTCATAATAATGGCAAAGATAACCTAGGTAAATTTGATTCCAAATCTGATGAAGGTATCTTTTTGGACTATACTACATCAAGTAAGGCTTATAGAGTCTTCAACAAAAGAATCCTTGTTATTGAAGAATCCATTCATGTTGTTTTTGATGAGTCTAATGATGCTTCCTCGAGCAAGAGAGTAGTATTTGATGATGATGCAGGAATAATTGAAGAAAAGATGGAAGACATGATCTTATAAGAGGATGAACCAAAGCAAATTGAAGAGACTTCAACAAGCCAAGAGTTAATTGCTGAACATGGGCTTACTAAGGCTTGGAGGTATGCTCATGGTCATCCTAAAGAGTTAATCCTAGATGATCCATCTCAGCCTATTAGGACTAGAGCCTCTCTTAGAAATTTAAATAATCATCTTGCATTTGTTTCACATCAAGAACCTAAAAACATTGATGAAGCTGAAAGTGATGTAAATTGGATAAATGCTATGGAAGAGGAACTTAACCAATTTACAAGAAACAATGTATGGAATTTAGTTGAAAGATTCTCTGAATTCTTAGTTATTGGAACTAAATGGGTGTATAAAAATAAACTTGATGAAAATGGAGTTGTGATTAGGAACAAGGCTAGATTAGTAGCAAAGGGATATAATCAAGAAGAAGGTATAGATTTTGATGAGACTTTTGCTCTTGTGGCTAGACTTGAGGCAATTAGATTGTTACTAGCATTTGCTTGTTTCAAAAATTTCAAATTATTTCAAATGGATGTAATAAGTGCTTTCTCAAATGGGTATATAAATGAGGAGGTATATGTAGAACAACCTCCTGATTTTGAAAATCATCAATACCTGTTGCCCAAGGTGACAAGCCAAGAGGGGGGGGTGAATTGGTTTCTTCTAAATTTTGGTGCTTTAAACGTTTTCTTAATTAAGTGCGGTGGATGCTTCCTTAAACTATTTGAATGATTTAAACTAGTGCAAAGATAGTAGATGATGCAAGAATAAACGTAAGCACAAGCACAACACAAACACAACAATATATAGTGGTTCGGTGCTCTCCTTAGCACCTACGTCCACTCCCCAAGCGTCCCCTTGGGAATTTACTATAATCCCGCGGATTACAGTTGGATTGTTTTCCGGGCTCACAATCCAAAAACCTTTGTTGGTTTTACGGGCTCACCAACGAACCTATACACTTTGGTTTTCCGGGTTCACCAAAAACCTTTGTTGATTTTACGGGCTCACCAACGAACCTATACACTTGGTTTTCCGGGTTCACCAAAAACCTTTGTTGGTTTTGTGGGCTCACCAACAAACCTTTACAAAGTGTTTAACAAATAAAAAGAAAAGATTCAAACTCCTAAATGAGCATATAAAACAATATGAACTACAAAGAAGAGTTAGAAAGTATTTATCGCTTTGAAGTCGCTTTGCTCTTCTTTGTCAAGGATGCTTCACTCTTCAAGGGAGGATGGAGCTCTTGATGACTCTTTGAATCTGCTCAACCCCTTTCTTTTGACTCTTGAATGAAGCACTTGGATGAAGCTTGCCTTGCTAGGGTTCTCTCTTGAATGCACTTGATGTATTTTCCCAAAAGCTTACTTCCTCTGATGAATACTCCATCTTAAATACTTCTCCAACCTCCAAATAGTCCTTTCTGACCGTTGGATTGAAGAAACTAGCCGTTTATAGCCGTTGGGAGTCCAAAAAGCATTTCTGCACAACTAGCCGTTATGTTCAGCCCGTGTTTGGGTCGGCTCAACTTGTCCTTGGGTCGACCCAACCTTCACTTGGGTCGACTCAAACATTCCTTGGGTCGACCCTCTCAGAAACCACAGAAACCTCAATTTCAGCCTTCCTTCCCATGGGTCGACCCAACCATTCTTTGGGTCGACTCAAAGTTCACTTGGGTCGACTCAACTTCTTCTTGGGTCGACCCTCTCAGTAATTCCAGAGAACCATTTTCTGTCTGTCTTTCTGTCTTGCCTTTGGGTCGACCCTCTCAGGGTTTGGGTCGACTCAAGATTGGGTCGACTCAACCACTGTGTGGGTCGACCCTCTCAGTAAATCCAGAGAGCATTCTTCTGTTGTGTTTTGAGGTTCTTTGGAGGTTGGGTCGACTCATGCTTACCTTGGGTCGACCCAACTCACTGTTCATTTGTGCCATTTTTGCAGGAGTGTGCCAGATGACTTCTTGATGTGCCGGGGTCGACCCAATCAACCTATGGGTCGACTCAAACCACACTTTGCTGCATTCTCAAGGTTAGATTCATCCAAATGAACAAGGCCATTTATCCATTTTCAATTAAACAAATATACTGAGAGTAATGAACTTATAAATGAAGTATCAATTTAACTTATAGCATGCTCTAGATAATTGCTTGTTAATCATCAAAATAACACTATCATCCTCAATCTCCCCCTTTTTGATGATTACAAAATAAAGAGTATAAGCCTATTGATACTTGTCTTTAAAATCAGTTTATAAAAGGAATTAAACTGCTGAATTTCAGCTTTTCATATATACTTGTGAAATCTCCCCCTATATCATTTAAATGTTGCCAATTTGACTCTTTGAATTGCTCCCCCTTTCATTTATAATTCATTAGCGATGAAACTTCAAAAATTTGAGATAATATGAGTTTCAGGCTATGTATCGGGGTGCGAGAGGTGCGTGCCAAATTCTGAATTTATGTGTGCCAAATTCTGAAATTTGATATAAATTTTTGAGTTGATCATTTTCATTGTTGCAAATTGCTCCCCCTTGGATGTATATGCTTTCCTATATGATTTTCAATTTGTTTTACAAATTATTTCTCTTTCTTTCTTTACTTCTCCTCTTATTACTCTTTCTTTACTTCTCTCCCTTTTTGTTACTCTATTTACTCTAAAGATATCTTTACTTCTCCCCTATTACTCTTTCTTTACTTCTCCCCCTTTTTGTTATCATCAAATAGGTACATGGGAAAAGATGCAATAAATACCAAACTTCAAACTTCATTGATCAAAATAGGAACATTTTAGTATATCAAAAGCAAAAGCAAATACAATATTCCTCAATCAAAGTTTAAAGATGCATGATAACCACCAAATACATATGAGAACTAGATACATATCCTAGTCTCTAAACAAGATCGTGAGACTCTCCCGGATCGCTTGGCTACGGCTCTCTCGGGTCCCATTTCTCCAAGATCTTGAAGTAATCTACTGTTTGGAGATGATTGGAGAAGATTTGAGAGTGGAAAATAAGGTTTTCGGAAGAGGACAAAGGGTAAACAGTGCCCTAGATAGCTCACGGGTCCCCCTTTTAACAGTGGGATCCCGACGTTGGGTCGACTCAAGAAACTTCTTGGGTCGACTCAACGTTGGGTCGACCCTATTCTGGGTTGGGTTGACCCAAGTGCAGAATTTTTCTTTTCTCTTCCTTTTTGCTTCTAAAAATTTTCCTTGCTTCCAATCCTTTTAAATTCTTTCTGGGACAATGATACATGAGTAAGGAATCTATAGATAACAAGTTTGACTCATGTTTCATGGATTTTTAGAAATTGGAGGAATGTATCATGAGACTACTTGCTCCCTTTTATATTTCTTCAATAAAAAGGATCACATATACCCAATTCTCTCCTTAGCGTGCAGAATCTATCTTCACTCAAGGGTTTTGTGAATATGTCGGCTAATTGTTTTTCAGTACATATATGCTCAATACATATGTTTCCATTTTGCACACGATCCCTAATAAAATGATATCTTATTTCTATGTGTTTGGCTTTAGGAATGAGATATTAAGGATGTAAGCCAGAAGTGATCTCTAAATGTAGATTCCAAAGATATTTTTCAAATCAAGTGTAGATGGAATCTTTTTCAAGTTATTTCAAGGAGTATCAAGAATAATATTCAAAGAAGGCACGAATGAAAACTCAACATCTTTATATATATATATATATATATATATATATATATATATATATATATTAAGTATATAACAAGATGAGAGCAATCTAATTAATTTTCAGAGTATAGTATAAGAGCAAATAAAGATCAAAACTTATATACTCGAAAAACATAAGATTATGTTGAATCCTTAATTCTTAATGACTTCAAAATTCTTTCATGATATAAAAGTATTGGAGCATAGGTACCAAAGTATGAATTTATGCAATGTAGGATACATAAAATTCAGGGCTTTGAAAGTTTTTTGAAAGCTCTCTTAAAGACTTTCTTTTACTCCTTTAAAGATCATATCATCAAAATCAATTAAAATGAATTGGCTCATGATTGAAACACTAAAGTGCAAGCCAATAAGAGCTCATTAGTAGATTCCAAAGTAAATTTCCAATACTAAGACAAATGGAATCCTTTTCACTTAGTTTTCAAAACAAGTGATTTACCAATTAAGTACAGATGAAAATCCAACTTTCAAAAGATATTCAATGAGGCACAAAGTTCAATACCACTTTACATTTAGTATTCTTTCTCTCATCTTTAGTTGTGAATTTACATGATTAAGTTCTATATGATCTCTCCCTCTGAAATTTCCTTTCTCCTCCTTAATTAATCATTCCATTTGAGAGTTTTAGAATTTGTTCAATAAAATTGTCAATCTCGAAAATATATTTTATTTTCATAAGACTCAAGGTTTGAGATAAGACAACCTTTATAGAACTCATCTCAAGGTATAAACTTATTATATAATTAAAGCAAGTCTTGCAATATAAGGAGGTTCATCAAAATCAATCCATAAAATTCAAGGTATGCATCAAATTAAAGTAACTTTAGGATAAGATACTGAATATCTAAAGCTCCCCCTTAAAAGATGCATTCTTCTTTAATTATTCTTATCTTTTGTTGAATTTCAGATTTTAATGATAAACGTGAATAAAACTGAAACTTTATGATATCAAGAATGTAGAGTGATCTAGAATTATTCAAAATTTATAGCAATCACTCTTTTTAATCTTTTAAGAACAAGTTATGCTTCCTCTTAATCTTTGAGAAAATGTACTGAAATATTAATCAGAAGATAATTCATTTGAAGCTCAAATTCTTTCAAAAGCATTTACATTTTCTTTCTTTTAAGAATCATTTGAGTGAGCTGAAATATTTCTAAACTTAAGATCATTCACTCTTTTAATAATATATATATACATATATATTTTGATAGAAGTCTTTAATAATGTAGAAGAGGGAAAAAAAAATATATAAATGATCATTGAAGTATATATATTTATAGAACTCAATTTCTTAATCAAAGTTTTTCAGCAATGTATATATGAAGCACAATAAATCTTTTCAATATCAAAATAAAATCACATATTTAAAAATATTTGTTTGCAATCAAGATCATCGAAAGACACATCATTCAGACCAATATTAGTACACTTTGAAGATAAGAAATGATATGTTTCAGATGCGTATCGGGGCAAGCAATCAAGGCATCAGAATTATTCTATTTTTCTTAAGCTGTAGTTTTATCTAGAAATTCATATTGAGTTTAAGCTTTTATACAAAATCAGATTCTGAATTTCATAAAGATTCTCAAGGAGGCTTTCAAGGTTGTAATTTGAGATATGTATCTTCTCATTTGTTGCTCATCTTAAACTATTAAGATTGAAAACACATATTTCAAAAACATTAGAGCACATCCAGAATCTTTGTAATTCATATTGAATTTTGGTACAAATTGGAGGACATTATGTACTAATGTTAGGCAAGTTGAAAGATAAATTATAATCAATTCATTCTGCCTAATTTGCAAATTCAGATTATCCCTTTTTTTTTGGAAGATATTCATTAAAATAGAAGTATCCTTTTCTTCTTCTTTTTATAAATATATTCAACTTTCAGATTTCAAAGGTGATCATGAACGACATATCTAAAATTTCTTTCAAAAGTATTTTTAGAAAAATTCTTTATGTAATTTTTCAAACATTCAAGCATTGGAACCGATTTAATAAGAAATTTTATTTTTGATCAAGAGAGTACAAGAGAAATCCAACATATCATTGATGAGTATAGAATACAAGTAAAAACAATTTTCATTAGGCTTTGAGGCACAAGTTATTTCGAAGTCAAAGGTGAAGCAAAAACTTGTATACAAAGTTAAAGCCTATTCCAAATTATGAGTGTCATAAAAAAAATAAATTTGCTATTGGTAGAAACATGTTTCAATCAAATTATTCAAGCATGAAGCATTTCAAACTGAACATTGAAAACATATAATTCAAAGTATGCAAAACATAACAAGAATGTCATGGATCAAAATCAATTCTTTTCAAATAAAATTTCTTTTATTTAAATACAATTTAGCACTGATTTTATCCTTAAGATGTGTTTTCAAGTGATTGAAACTTCATTTGATTTTTCACAACCTTCTTATATATTTTCATTTATTTATCATTCATTCCCCAAATTTTTTAATTTCTTTCTTTAACCATTCAATGAACATTTTGATTATCTTCATTTATTTTTCGGTTTTACTTTTATATGCTCTATATTCTATTTGCTCCCTATCCGGTGGAGTTGGAAGGGGCACGAGGTACTACCACTAGCCTCCCTCTTGTGCCGTCCCTAATATGCCCTACACCGAATAGTTGGGTCAAATAGTGTCGGGTACTACCACTAGCCTCCCCATTGACACCATCCCTATGATGAGCAATATAGAAGGGTTAAAATGTTCACTTCAAACTTTTCTTGTAATTAATTACGGATTTTATCTCTTCCAAAGGAATGTTCATATTAGTCTTACAAATATGCTGAATATATTATGCTTGCGCTGCTTTTACTTAAGATTGGAGTATTTACTTAGCTTTTACTTCTTCTGAGCAATGTTCATTTTCTTTTTCTTTATCTCTCTCTCTTTTTGTCATTTTCAAGTAGTTACATGAAAGAGCAGAATAAAGAATTAATCTAATATGCTGCATATAAATATATATCATGCAAACAGCATTTTCATTATGCCCAATGATTCATAGCTTATCACAAGTTATTTTGAATTAGAAACTTGAGGCATAAACTTGTGTATTTCATGGTTATGCATTATACAGGCAAAAGTGAACTTCAATTTAATCATACCATGAAACAATTATCATTAGCATGAGAATGAAGCATGATATCAAGAAGATTAGCAATTAAATGTTTAATCATGCTACCATATAATTTCAGACTATTAATTTTGCTCAACTAACTCACAAGAGAAGGGTTTAGATTACCAATGCATTTAGCATTCTTCAAGCCAAATATCTTTTAAATTCTTTACATCCTTGGCTGAAGAAAATCTCTCCTTTTTTTTATTTGCAAGGGGATGTTTATTGTATCTTTCATCGAGGTGTCCTTCAAGTTGAAATTTCTTGCTCATAAGTCCTGTATCATTAGCTAAATCTTTTTCTTTTCTTGAAGGCAATTCATTAGGTTCTCTAGGATACAAAAACATTCATACAATATATTTCTTAGCTAGATGACTCAACATAAGATATGACAATAATTGAATATTAAGTCACTTTACTCAAGAGATTGTCTAAATATAAGCAAGCACAAGTCACTTGAACTAAAGAGATAACTTCATTAAGTAAAATGGTTCAAGGACAAGCATGTGAGGCAATAGAAGGATTCATCAAGGTCAAATCAATTTTTTTTTATTTTCAGAATTAATTTAGCTTAGATTCTATTTGCTTAAGATAATTATCAATAAGATATACAAGTTGAGTTTTAATCAAATTATCTTAAACAATTGTTTCTATCAAAATTCAGATTGTTACATAGAGTCAAAGTGATAAACTATATTCTCAATAAAAGATCTAGTTTTAATAAGAATAATATAAATTGATCTTTCTACAACTAGTATCATTTCATTGAATATTCTATATGCATTGCTTAAAGAGTAATATCCAAAGAAATACTTGTTTTATCAGATTTGGCATATATTTCATTCTTGAGAATATAATATGTATAACTGAAAAACATGAAGGTATGCAACATTTGATTTTCTGTTTTTCATGAGTTCATATGGGGTTTTCTTTAACAATAGATTTAATAGAAACCTTATAATATGACAAGCTGTGATGATAGTATTAATCAACTGCTATCACAAAGCATTGTCCTTACACAACAAAGGTTCTATTTTTTTTTTTTTTTTTTTAATAACCCCTATATGCAATAGTGTTCTTGGTGCAAGCACAATTGTATTCAATACCATTTTATCAACAAATTGATTTTCAAAGCTGTGCCATGAATTTTCACAGTTTGCAAACCTTTTTCATTTGAAACCTTTTGTAAGTTTGTGCCAAGGCAGAAAATATTTCAATTTAAGTGCCAAGAATAAAACCAACATTAGCTTTGAGAAATCATCCATAATTACAAAATTAGAGAGCTTATCTCCTAGGTTCACAATCCTAGAGATCCAAATAAGTTCTTATGGAGAATTTCCAACGGCTAAAAGGTGGAAACAATATTTTCAAATTTAGAAATGATTCTAGTTTATTTTTCTAGATGACATACATAGCAAACTTTGACCTTGCAAAAATTAATCTAAGTGAACCAATGACAAGGTCTTTTGAGATTAAGTCCATACTAGTATGAGTTGATTTTATATGCCAAAAGTGGTTTCTTTAATCTTGGTATTCATAGTGCATATATTTAAAGGCATACCAAGTATACATTCTCATGTCTATGATCAATAAGATAATACCATTGATAAAAACTCTCAATCAAGTAGATAGAGAATTCATAGAGTTATTCTTAATAAATTGATTAATCATTTAGCAACTTATCCAGCAGTAAGTAAGGCATACTATAAAATGAAGTGATTTGATTATATTTTTAAAAATATTACCTATATCACAAAATTGATTAATACCTCCAATTTATGTTTTAATTAGATACTAAGGCAAAGAGAATGATGAGATGCAAGGATTACTAATTTCATTATTCTTTTCATTTCAATTATTTTTCTAAAGTATATTTTAAGTTTCATTCTTTAATATATGTCTAGAGCACCCAATTTCTAAATTAGCATCTTTTGTTGGAGCCTTGAGTGCTAGACACACCTACAGAAAATATTCAGATTTTCAACTTAGGAACCCAAGCTCTTTTGGGTCCTTGTAGGTTAGCTATTATTGTTCCTTTTGGAACCCATATTTTCTTAATGGCTATTTTGTCCATAGGCTTGCAGAATTTAGGATTATAAGGAATGTATTTCTGCATACTCTTATTAAATTTAACAAACATTGATTTAATATAAGTGGATGATGGATTTTTAATTTTCTGTTTTTGTTCATTAGGTTCATTAGATAAATTAGAATCCGTTTTAGGATAGATAGTGGAGGATTTAACACATATATCATTAAGGGATTTTTGTGTGTACCAAGATTGATATCCTAATCCAGCCTTTTCAAATTCAGCTCTTTGATTATTTATCATTAAGTTCAGTTTTTCAGAGCTGATAGTAAATTTTTCAACTATAGGCTTAAATTTGTTAACTTCTTTAGTTAGCCTTTCATTGTCTTCTGAAAGTAATTTATTATTTTTCTGAGTTATATTATAGCTTTCAGCAAGAGATAGATTTTTCTGATTTAGCTTTTTATTCTTTAAACTAAGCTTCTTATATTCTAAGTATAAATCAGAAAAAGCATCATGAAGTTCATCAAATGTAAAATCAGATTGAGCTTCAATATGTACTTGATTTTTGAATGAGAAATCACTTTGTGTTCGAGTACATACCTCATCTTCATGTGCTCCAAAGCATAGATTTTCAGTTTCAGTTTGATGCTCTTCTTCTTCGGAACTAGTTTCAAATTCACTAGAAACGTTAGTGCATTCATATTTAACTTCAAGCATATTCCATATTTCCTTAGCAGTTATGCAAAAAGATATGCTATTAAGTTCACTATCATCCAATGCACAATATAGAATGTTCATGGCTTTTGCATTTTGCTGAGCCCTTTCTTTATCATGATTAGTGTTTGTGTGTAGCCCATTGACTATGATACTCCATAAATCGTAGTCATGTGCTTGAATGAAAATGCGCATGCGTGCTTTCCAATATGTGTAGTTTATACCATCAAATAGTGGAGGTCTATCAATTAATTGTCCCTCACTCATAGAATATCCCACTTGGGTTGTCATGATCTTTAACTCTTGATTGTGAGATCAATGAGTACTATTAGAGCACCTTGCTCTGATACCACTTGTTGCCCAAGGTGACAAGCCAAGAGGGGGGGGGGTGAATTGGTTTCTTCTAAATTTTGGTGCTTTAAACGTTTTCTTAATTAAGTGCGGTGGATGCTTCCTTAAACTATTTGAATGATTTAAACTAGTGCAAAGATAGTAGATGATGCAAGAATAAACGTAAGCACAAGCACAACACAAACACAACAATATATAGTGGTTCGGTGCTCTTCTTAGCACCTACGTCCACTCCCCAAGCGTCCCCTTGGGAATTTACTATAATCCCGCGGATTACAGTTGGATTGTTTTCCGGGCTCACAATCCAAAAACCTTTGTTGGTTTTACGGGCTCACCAACGAACCTATACACTTTGATTTTCCGGGTTCACCAAAAACCTTTGTTGGTTTTACGGGCTCACCAACGAACCTATACACTTGGTTTTCCGGGTTCACCAAAAACCTTTGTTGGTTTTGCGGGCTCACCAACGAACCTTTACAAAGTGTTTAACAAATAAAAAGAAAAGATTCAAACTCCTAAATGAGCATATAAAACAATATGAACTACAAAGAAGAGTTAGAAAGTATTTATCGCTTTGAAGTCGCTTTGCTCTTCTTTGTCAAGGATGCTTCACTCTTCAAGGGATGATGGAGCTCTTGATGACTCTTTGAATCTGCTCAACCCCTTTCTTTTGACTCTTGAATGAAGCACTTGGATGAAGCTTGCCTTGCTAGGGTTCTCTCTTGAATGCACTTGATGTATTTTCCCAAAAGCTTACTTCCTCTGATGAATACTCCCTCTTAAATACTTCTCCAACCTCCAAATAGTCCTTTCTGACCGTTGGATTGAAGAAACTAGCCGTTTATAGCCGTTGGGAGTCCAAAAAGCATTTCTGCACAACTAGCCGTTATGTTCAGCCCGTGTTTGGGTCGGCTCAACCTGTCCTTGGGTCGACCCAACCTTCACTTGGGTCGACTCAAACATTCCTTGGGTCGACCCTCTCAGAAACCACAGAAACCTCAATTTCAGCCTTCCTTCCCATGGGTCGACCCAACCATTCTTTGGGTCGACTCAAAGTTCACTTGGGTCGACTCAACTTCTTCTTGGGTCGACCCTCTCAGTAATTCCAGAGAACCATTTTCTGTCTGTCTTTCTGTCTTGCCTTTGGGTCGACCCTCTCAGGGTTTGGGTCGACTCAAGATTGGGTCGACTCAACCACTATGTGGGTCGACCCTCTCAGTAAATCCAGAGAGCATTCTTCTGTTGTGTTTTGAGGTTCTTTGGAGGTTGGGTCGACTCATGCTTACCTTGGAGTGTGCCATTTTTGTGCCAACTCACTGTTCATTTGTGCCATTTTTGCAGGAGTGTGCCAGATGACTTCTTGATGTGCCGGGGTCGACCCAATCAACCTATGGGTCGACTCAAACCACACTTTGCTGCATTCTCAAGGTTAGATTCATCCAAATGAACAAGGCCATTTATCCATTTTCAATTAAACAAATATACTGAGAGTAATGAACTTATAAATGAAGTATCAATTTAACTTATAGCATGCTCTAGATAATTGCTTGTTAATCATCAAAATAACACTATCATCCTCAATACCCCAACTATGTTTACAAATTAAATAAAGCACTTTATGGTCTAAAACAAGCCCCTAGAGCATGGTATGAAAGACTTAGCAAATTTCTATTAGATCATGAATTTTCTAGAGGGAATGTTGACACAACCTTGTTCTTGAAAAGGAAAAATAAAGATATGTTAGTAGTGCAGATATATGTAGATGATATTATTTTCGGTGCTACTAACAATTGTCTTTGCAAAGAATTTGCTGATTTAATGCAGAGTGAATTTGAGATGAGCATGATGAAAGAATTGAACTACTTTCTCGAACTTCAAATCAAGCAATCTAAGAAAAAAATTTTCATCAATCAAGCTAAGTACATCAAGAAAATGCTAAAGAAGTTCGATATGCATGGAAACAAATCAATTGGTACTCCCATGAGCTCATCATGCAAACTAGACAAAGATGAATCAGGTTAGTCGATAGATCAAAAGCTGTATAGAGGTATGATTGGATCATTATTATATCTTACAGCAAGTAGACCTGATATCATATTTAGTATATGCATGTGTGCTAGGTATCAATCTAATCCTAAGGAATCACTGATATTCAACTTTAAAGATCACACAATAGCACGTATCTGGTAAGATAGTTGACGCATTCGCAAAAATGTTTTCGCGAAACTAATCTCCCAAGTATAGGAGAATCGCACAAGTAGTAAATTCTCGAAAGTCAGAGGTCGAATCCTCAGGGAACAAAATATATATGAGATTATTTAATATAATTTTAGATTAATTAATTCAATAAATTTGTGGATTAAAATTATGTTTTGATTTTCAGAAATTAAAATCGGAGAACAATATAGCAATAAACAAAGTTCAATAAAATAAAGATGGTAGGGATCTGGAATCCCTCTTGATGATATTGCATCCAAGAAATAAACTCTATGGTTCTTGATTAAAAATGAATGGTAGGATAGATCTAATCATGGTATATGTTTCATGAACATATGAACTCAATTTCTAAGCATTCGTCGTGCTTTCTACGTCTACGACGAATCAAATACTAAAGCAATCCATATATCAATAATCATAATCCATTAAAGAGCTATCTACGAAATAACTATGCATGGATCAAAAACATATCAGTAAATATAATTCATTCAAGGCAAAAGTTTAGAGTTTACTTCAAAGAGCAATACATCAAAAGTTCCTCCATCTTCCTCCCTAAGAAATTAGCCGGCCATCAACATAAAAGAAATCTCCCCTGTTCCTCTTCCTTCTCTCTCTTTTTTTTTTTTTTCGGAAACAGGGCATCCCCTGTTTCCCTTTCTCTTCTTTTTTTTTTCGGATGGCAGAGGCCCTCCTCTATTTTTTTTTGGAAAAGAATGAGCCCCCTCTCCCCCACCGAGAGAGCCCTTATATATCCCCCATGATGGATCTCTCATGCCAGCTGCAAGATACCTGGATGCGGAATCATGGGAGCTCGGACGTGGACGGCTGGATGTGGGATCGACGCTCGGATGAGAGCTGATCGCAGAAATTCCGGGATGCTGGGATCTCATGCTGAAGATGAAGCTTGGACCGTTGGCGTTTGGGATTCGAATGGCTAGATTGAACGCAGGAGATGGAGCGCGGACGAGTGCTGGATCACAAGCGGAGAAGACAGACACAGTTCCTTGGGGTCGCAAATCCGGAAGATGCTCAGATGGATCGCGATCTTCCACGCTGGCGCTGGAAAGCTTCACAGGGTGCTAGGATCTGCACACGGAGGGTTGAGGGAAGTTGAGACGCGGCTGGAAATTCTGCTGGGAAGATTGCACGCGAGTGGATCATGATCACGGAGCTGGGATCTCGGAATGGTTGGGTCTTGCACGCGGGAACACAGGAGAAAGCTCCAGAAGAATCAGACGTGGCGGATGCTTCGCGTGTTGCTAGGATGCGCTGTGAACTGGGATGACATGGGGAGGAAGGAGATCCGAGAAGAGCTCGGATGCGGACGTGGGAAGCTTCACGGGTCCTGGGATCACGGTTGGCTGCTTTGCGGATGGCTGGGAAGAAAGACTTGATCCGGGTTCCAAGAGCTAGGAGAAAGGCTGATGTGGCTGGAACTTGGGAGAGCTAGCTCACGGATGCGGCAAGAATGCTGAGGTGCTTGCGAACGGCGGATTCTGGGCTCTGTTCTGCAGCTGGAAAGAGTTGAATTTATATAATGATAAAAATTATAATAAGTGCTAAGGATAAAATATTTAATCATGTAAATGTTATCACCTATTATTTATCATTATTTTGCTAGCATTAGGCTAAGTTGATTTGTACTTAGATCGCACTTTTGTGCTCTCATCACACTCCCCAACTAGCTTATTGCTAGTCTCTAGCAATTAACGAGCAAATAACAAAATGAAAGTACAAAAGGTGTGGTTTAACCTTTGACTTTTTATTGAAGCTAAAGATATAAAACTAAGATATGTACTCATTTTCGTAGGAATCACGATTGCACTTAGCACGTGCAATAAGCCGTTAAACTCCTAGGTTATCCTAGTGGATGAGTGTTGTCTCGTGAGGGTTTTCAGGAATGTTACCCACAAACATCATGAATGATATGACATGAGATTTTAATAAAAATAAATCCTAAGCTAATACACATGTAATTAATTGATATATATTTTCAAGCATGGCAACCATCAAAGCAAGGAATATAAAAGTGTAGTGTGCATCAAATCACATGACTTTCTCAGAGTACTAATACCTCCACCACAACAGGGCACCGCCTGAGTTTTTAGGTGCACTTCTCAAGTCCACAAGTGTTTTCTACAATTTATTAGAACCTGATCTATCAAATTTTTAGAATATCACATGTTGTCTAAATTTATCAAGAATGGTTCGCATGTAAAGAAAGAGCTATCAATCCCAACTAAATAACCCGGGTACATAGAGGTCCAAAACAATGGAGTCAAACGAGTCATTACCACATGTCACTAGGTTCAGTCCGACCAACCTTATTCATGCTTATTTTTATTTTTAAATACATATGACGATTACAATAGTCCAACCCCATTAGGCTCTAGTAAGATCCATGTAGCGAGCTTTCAGCCAATGACCCCCGATCCAGTTGGCTCAAGACATTAGGTGAAACACCCCTCGGGCTTAATTACTCGAACCAGACTACGCCACGAGGCCAGACTTGTCATCATAAGGATTTTTTTTTATATATATTTTTTTATTCATGCAAGAAAAGAGATGGTAGACTGAACCATATAGATATTTTTATTATATACGTGACTACATCGTGACTATAGGTCAACCAAGGTTGGATCATAAGGCATTTAAGTAATCTAGCCGGGATATTCAACCTCTGTCTTTATGTGAAAACCAAATCATGAACCTTATGGTACGAACAAGGATACTCGTACTTCTTTTACAGATAAGGCTAACAAAAATGCAGTTAACAAATGTGAACTCCTGAGGCCTTCCTATTGTCATTAAGTACACGTGTGGGGATCTAATAATAGGTCTCTGATCAGTCATAGTATGCATGTGTTCCTTGCCTTAATAGTTGCACAAACTCAATATGAAAATATATGTGTATTTGCTCAGAAAAGAAAGTAATAGAATAAATTAAATGCAAAAACAAGTTTTTTTTATTTTATTTATTATTATTATTATTATTATTATTATTGCAAAATATTTCCCTCCCCCCAACTTAAACATTGCATTGTCCTCAATGTAAAAGATACAAAAAAAAAAAAATTATATATGAGAGACAATAGAGAAAATAATAGAGAGAAGAAGAATACCTTGAGCTATTGATTTCCAGAAAAGAAGACCTACAAAATAAGAAGAAAACTAGAAATAAAAGAAAAAAAAATTCGAACTAATATACACATACCTTTGTCATCAAGCTCAGTCATAAGAAGGCTCCTCCAAGGAAAAGGAGTCCTCTTCATCTGCAAAATTCTCAAGAAAAGGTTTTAATTTGTGTCCATTTACCTTAAAAATTTGCCATCCTGTGGATTCTCAATTTCAACTGCCCCGTGTGGAAAAACAGTTTTTACAATAAAAGGACATGTCCATCTTGATCGTAACTTTCCAGGAAACAGATGTAAGTGAGAGTCATATCAAAGAACTTTTTGTGCAGGTTTAAAAGATTTTCTTAGAATTGATTTATCATACCTAATTTTCATTCGTTCTTTACAAAGTCTAGCATTGTCATACGCATCCCGACGAATTTCATTCAACTCACTTAGTTGTATTTTTCTAGCTAATCCAGCATCTGACAGTTCAAAGTTTAATTTTCTAATGGCCCAATACGATTTATGCTCTATTTCAACAGGTAGATGACATGCTTTTCCATAGACTAGCCGATACGGGGACATACCAAGAATAGTTTTACAAGCAGTACGGTAAGCCCATAATGCGTCAGAAAGTTTTAAAGACCAGTCTTTGCATGATGGATTCACCGTTTTCTCTAAAATTCATTTAATCTCCCGATTGGCTAACTCTACTTGGCCACTAGTCTGCGGGTGATAAGGAGTTGCAATTCTAAGAGTGATACCATACTTTCATAATAGGATCTCAAAAGGTTTATTACAGAAATGTTTTTCCCCATCACTAATTATAACCTTGGACATTCCAAACCTAGAAAATATGTTTTCTTTAAGAAATTTTAAAACTGGTTTGTGGTCATTTGTTCGACAAGGCACAGCTTCTACCCATTTGGATACATACTCAACACCAACTAAAATGTACTCATATCCAAAAGATGGTGGGAATGGGCCCATGAAATCAATGCCCCACATGTCAAAAATTTCAATAGCAGTAATGGGCTGAAGAGGCATCATTTGCCTACGAGTTAGACTTCCAACACGTTAACATGGGTCACATGTCCTACAGAACTCGTGGGCATCTTTAAATAGTGTAGGCCCATAAAAACCACATTGCAACACCTTAGCTGCCATTTTCTTAGATGCGAAGTGTCCTCCGCAAGCACTGGCATGACAAAAAGAGAGTACACTATGCATCTCATGATCCGGTATGCATCTTCTAAAGATTTGATCATTGCAATACTTGAACAAATAGGGGGCATCATAATAATAACTTCTTACTTCACGCAAGAAATTATTCTTATCATTCGATCCCCAATGCTCCGGCATCCGGTTCGTGACAAGAAAGTTTACAATATCAGCATACCATGGCATAGTAGAAAGTGCAAACAATTGCTCTTCAGGGAACGAGTCCTTGATGGGCAACTGTGGCACCGAATCATTAAAAACTAGCCGTGATAAACGGTCAGCAACTACATTTTCTACTCCCTTTTTATCTTTGATAGTGATGTCAAATTTTTGGAGTAGAAGTATTCATCGTATTAAGCGTGGTTTGGCCTCTTTCTTATCTAGCAAATATTTTAGCGCTGCATGGTCCGTAAAGATAACAATAGGAGCACCAAAGATATAAGAGCGAAATTTGTCTAATGCAAATACTACTGCAAGCAATTCCTTCTCGGTGGTGGTGTAATTCATTTGAGCATCATTTAAGGTTTTGCTTGCATAGTAGATGACATATGGCTTATTATCCTTGTGTTGTCCTAGGACAGCTCCTATCGCATAGTCACTAACATCGCACATGATCTCAAAAGGTAATGACCAATCAGGTGGTCGCACGATGGGTGCAGTGCTAAGCATAGACTTCAGCTTTTCAAATGCCTCTTGACAGGTTTCAGTCCAATTGAATGGTGTATCAAGGGATAGGAGGTTACATAATGGTCGAGCTATGACACTAAAGTCCTTGATGAACCTCCTATAAAATTCTGCGTGACCCAAAAATGATCTAACATCTCTAACTGTCTTGGGTGTAGGTAGCTTGGCGATTAAGTCAATCTTAGCTCTATCAACTTCCATGCCCTTCGATGAAATAATATGTCCTAGGACAATTCCCTTTGGCACCATGAAGTGGCATTTCTCCCAATTCAGTATCAGATTCTTTTCCATGCATCGAGCTAAGACTGCTTGTAAATGTGACAGGCAATCATCAAAAGAATCGCCAAAAACAGAGAAATCATCCATAAACACTTCTAAAAATTTCTCGTTCATATCTTCAAAAATGCTGAGCATGCATCTTTGGAATGTTGCAGGTGCATTACACAACCCGAATGGCATCCGACGGAAAGCGAATGTGCCAAAAGGACAAGTGAAGGTAGTCTTCTCTTGATCCTCAGGTGAAATTTCGATTTGGTAGTATCCGGAATAGCCATCGAGAAAACAATAGATTTGTGTCCTGCAACTCTTTCCAAAACTTGGTCTAGGAAGGGTAGGGGAAAGTGATCTTTCCTAGTGACCAAATTCAATTTTCGGTAGTCAACACACATGCGCCAACTCGTCGGAACGCGAGTCGGAACTAACTCACCCTGCTTATTTTTGACTACCGTCAGACCCGACTTCTTAGGAACGACTTGAGTAGGACTTACCCACTTGCTGTCGAAAATTGGGTAAATAATACCCACGTCAAGCAACTTGAGGACTTCTGCTTTAACCACATCTCTCATCGTAGGATTCAACCTGCGTTGCATTTGCCTTGTGGTTTTGGCATTGTCCTCCAAATATATCCGGTGCGTGCAAATTAAAGGGATAATCCCCTTCAAGTCGGTAATAGACCACCCTAAAGCTCCTTTATGATTCTTTAGAACACAAAGTAATTTTTTTTCTTGGGCATGATAAAGATCAGATGAGATGATTATAGGAAAAGTGCCCTCGGGTCCAAGAAAGGCATACTTGAGTTCCTTCGGTAAAGGTTTCAACTCGAGCTTAGGTGCTTGTTCATGGGATGGTACTATTTTTGCTTCTCGAGGTGGCAACTGTTCCTCTATTCTCGGTCTCCACCCATTGACCATCATAACATCTGAATTATCTAAAACAGGTGGGACCACATCATCAGCAGTACCTTCAGAACACCAATCTATCAAACCATTGTCGGCAGATTCAGTAAATATTTCTTTTAACAGATATTCTTCCGCAATGGTTTCAACCCATTCAACTTCTTTACTTTCTTCATGATCACTGGGTTGTTTACCTATACTAAAGACGTTCAGTTCCAAGGTCATATTGCCAAAAGAAAGCTTCATGACACCATTCCTATAATTGATCAATGCATTAGAAGTTGCAAGGAATGGACGTCCTAAGATAATTGGAATCTGAGATGGTGAATTGGAAGTCGGATGTGTGTCCAGTACGATAAAGTCAACAGGAAAATAGAACTTGTCCACTTGGACCAACACATCTTCGATAATCCCTCTAGGAACCTTCACAGACCTGTCAGCTAATTGTAAGGTGACAGTTGTTGGCTTCAACTCACCCAAATCGAGTTGCTCATATACCGTATATGGCAACAAGTTCACACTCGCTCCTAAATCTAGCAATGCTCGCTCAATCCTAAAATTGCCAATAATGCACGAGATAGTTGGACAACCTGGATCTTTATATTTAGGAAGAATGTTATGCTGTAAAATTGCACTCACATTTTCAGCCAAAAATGCCTTCTTCTTGACATTTAAATGACGCTTGACAGTGCACAAATCTTTCAAAAATTTTGCATAGGAAGGCACTTGTTTGATTGCATCAAGAAGAGGTACATTGATTTTTACTTGCTTAAAAAGCTCAAGAATTTCAGAGTTTGGTTCAAGCTTTTGCAAGGGCTTTAATCTTTGTGGAAATGGTGCAGGAAAAGGACATTTAATTTTTTCAATTGATGTTGGTGCTTCGGTTTCTTCGGTATCCTTTTCTTTTGTCTTGGGAGGGTCAAAATCAGGTATGACTTGTGTTTGTTCTGGGACTGGTCGGTCAATAACCTTTCCACTTCGCAAAGTTATTATACTCTTCGCTTGTTCTTTTTGCGAAGTTGAAGATGATGCATTACTACCGCTATAGAATTGAGGATTAGGTTGTGGTTGAGCTGGTAGCTTACCTTTCTCTTGAGCACTTAAAGCAGTGGTCAGCATTGTGAGTTGATTTCTTAATTCATCATTGATTTTAACTTGACCTTGCATGAAAGATTGCAAAGTTTCTTCGAGACTGGATTTTTGAGGGGGTGCATGTGCATAATGAGGGTGCGGAGGTAGAGGAGTTGGGTTATATACTTGTTGAGGTTGGTCATTCCTCCACCTGAAATTTGGATGGTTCTTCCAACCAGGGTTGTAAGTACCCGAAAAAGGATTATTGAAAGATTTTTGATAGGTATTCATAACATTGGCCTGATCGTGCAAGACTTCCTTGAATGCGGGTTGTTGACCCCCTAATGGATTTTGATGAATACAAAACACTAGAGTATAATTCCCTATGTATTAACAATTTATTTGAGGATTTCAGGTGTTTATCTAAAAATATTGGTAAGAAATGTCTAGGCATGTTCCCATATTTTTCAAGGATTTTTTGAAGAATTTTTAAGATGAAAAAAACAGATCAGGGACAGCCGAGACATCTCCAGGTTGTCCCAGAGACGTCTCTGGCACGAACAGGAAGAATTGGCACGTCTGGAGACGTCCCCGGCACCTGGCGAGGCATCTCGCAGGGTCGGAGTCGACTCCTGACTCTGCGGAGTCGACTCTCTCAGAGACGGCAGAAAGGCCGATTTTAAGGGATGCGCGCGAGTCGTCTCCGAAGGATGCGGAGTCGTCCCCACGAGTAAAAAGCGAACTTCCCGAGTCGTCCCCAGAGAGCGCGGAGTCGACTCTCTCAGGGGATTCCAGAGGACGTGTTTTTCATTGATAAAACGGCGGAGTCGTCCCCGACATCGTGGAGTCGTCCCCGACGTCGCGGAGTCGTCCCCATGCATAAAGCACAAACATCCCGAGACGTCCCCGTAAAAGTGCCGAGCCGACTCTCTCAGAATAACAGAAAAACAAGCATTCAAGCGGTTCTTCTTCAGAGACGTCCCCGTAAAGCACCGAGTCGACTCCAAACAACGCCAAAAGAAATTTTATACAGCTGAGACGTCTCGTGTTGAAGCGGAGACGTCTCCGGAGCGCCTGGAACGCGACTGACACATTCTTGCAGGTAAATTTGAATTTCAAACGGTCATATTTTTATGTCTAATGGATCTATTGCTTTTTGGGCTATAAAAGGGAGCTTTTAAGTGCCTTCCAACAACTTCTCACCAACCAAACACAAGATCATTCAAGAGAGAAGAAAGAGAAAGAGGTTCAAGGGAGTTAGTGCTTTCAAGAGAAGAAATCAAGTGCTTTCAAGCTTTTCCATCTGATTTCGTGCTCAACTACTCACTCCCACTCGGCATTCAAAGCTCACATTCAAGCCAACGCGATCCACATTGGAAGAGCCACCATTACCCACGCTTCCAACGGTAAAAGGGTTCTTCCGGGTTTTGATATTTCTCATTGTTATATTTGCTTCATTAAGAGCTTTTAAATCTTTGTAAAACATTTCATTATTGTGCTTGTTCCAGTCAAGGGACTTGGAACAAGGAAAAGGCATCCCAAGCCTAGGTGAAATTGGGGGATTGTAGGGTTCGTTGTTAGCCCGGTGTAAAACAACGAGTTGGGTAGTGCACTCGCAAAACTACCGGACTGTAATCGCGGATTATAGTGAAATTCCCAAAGGTATTTGGAGAGTGGATGTAGGAGCAGTGGAAGCTCCGAACCACTATAAATCTTCGTGTTTGCGATTGACTGTGCTTATAGCTTTATCTTCACTTTAGCATATACACTTGTGTGTTTTATTTTTTTTTAATTAGACAAAAAGTTTAAAACACCCAATTCACCCCCCTCTTGGGTGACCATCTCTGGGCAACAAGTGGTATCAGAGCCAGTGCTCTGTGTATTTCTTGAAGACCTAACCGTCTTAGCCAAAGATCTAGATGGCAACACCCTTCAACAATGTTTCTGCTGAGGGGCAGGCAACCAATAGACCTCCACTCTTCAATGGGACAAATTATTCCTATTGGAAGACTAGAATGAGGATTTTTATTCAAGCACAAGATTATGCCTTGTGGAGGGTTATAATCAAGGGACCACACGAACCATCTCACATGGTTAATGGCATTCAAGTTCCCAAACCTAAGGAGGATTGGGATGAGAATGATAGTAGGATGGTTCAACTCAATGCTAGAGCCATGAACTCATTATTTTGTGCTCTAGATGTGAATGAGTTTAATAGAGTCTCCACATGTAGTTCCGCCAAGGAAATATGGGACAGGCTTGAAGTTACCCATGAGGGTACCAATCAAGTCAAAGAATCTAAAGTGAACATTCTGGTTCACAAGTATGAGTTATTTAAGATGGAACCCAACGAAACCATCTCATGCATGTTCACACGCTTCACTGATATAATAAATGGTCTAAAGAATTTGGGTAAATCTTACACTAACCCAGAACTTGTGAGTAAAATTCTCAGGTCCTTGCCAAAAGCTTGGAAAGCGAAGGTCACGGCGATCGTAGAAGCTAAAGACCTCAACACATTGGGACTTGAACAACTATTGGGCTCATTGATGACGCATGAGCTCACAATGAAGCAACATGAAGAAGATGTGCCAAAGAAGAAGACAATCGCACTCAAGGCTACTTCAAGTGTTTGTGAAGAAGAAAGCAGTGAGAGTGAAGAAGAAAGCGAAGATGAGGACTTGGGCTTAATAGTAAGGAAGTTCAAGAAATTCATGAGAAGAAAGAAACCCTTTCCAAGAAAGAAGTTTGGAGGGAGAAATGATTGGAAAAAGGAAAAAGAAAAAGAAAGAGACCCAATCATATGTTATGATTGTTGGGAACCCGCCCATGTCAAAATTTTTCAGATGGCAGCGGAATCGGCATGCACGGGTTCGACGTTCATCGCATGAACGTTGTTTCGAGACCTTTCGTAATTAGGTAAGAATTAAAACTTTTAAAACTATTAGGAAGATCAAATCTTCACCTTGCGCGGGTAGATGATCACCGCAAATCTGAATTCGTGGTTTTGGAAGAGGGTTCGCTTGAAGCCGTTCAAACGTCCGGCCTCTACGGGTATCCACACGAAGCAGGATCCGATCCAAGCTTTCTATCTCACCGGGGTGCTAGCTCCCTTGCAGAGATAGCTTTGATGGCTGATGTCCTTCCTCTCAATCAACTCTTGATTGTGCTTAGAAGGAGGAAGAAGAAGGATGAAGAAGAGGAAGAAGATGAGCCCCTACGCAGCCTTCTGCTGTTCCTTGCGTTGGATGAAGGAAGGGAAGGGAAAGGAAGCCGCCAACTCTTGGCTTTTCTTCTCCCTTTGCTTGCGGCTGAACCAAGAGGAGGGAAGGGGGCTTCCACGGCTTGAAGAGGAGGAAAAGGATTTCACTAGGGCGCCGGCCCTAGTCCTCCTTTAATAAGGATGAAGGGCTCCTACAAGTTAGGAGCCCTTGACAACTTTCCAAGAGGGGGCGCCGGCCCCCTCTCTCTTCATGTCGCACCTAATCAAGTGGAGAGGGGCTGATGCCCCTCTTACTTGGTTAGCCTAATCCTCTTCCAAAGAGGATTAGGTCCCTCTTTCATGGTTTAATCCTAATCTAATTAGGATTGGCCAAATTGGGTTCAATCTATGCTAGTCCTAATCCAATTGGGACTTGAATGAATCATGGCTCAATTGAACTCTTCAATCCTAATCCAATTAGGAGTCATGTTGATTCATTAGATTAATAATTAATTTGGACTTAAGGAATCCTAATCCAATTAGGATGTATTTTAATTTTAGTCCTAATCCAATTAGGACTCTATTTGAATCCGAAGTCCTAATCCAATTAGGATTTCTAGGAATCCTACTTCAAGTAGGAATCCGATTTTGATTTAAAATTCCTAATCTCATTAGGATTGTAGGAATCCTATTCCAAGTAGGAATCCCAGTCCTACTCCAACTAGGATTCCCAGTCCTAATCCAATTAGGACTCTAGGAATCCTACCCGAAGTAGGATTTGTGTTTAAGTCCAATTGATTAATTCCCTTTGTTCCTTCTTCAACCGAATATCAATCGAATTGATTACTCGTGATTCATAATCACTATTCAACCATCGGATCGGTCAATACTTCTAGTGTGTGTGACCCCATAGGTTCTATTCTGACTGGTAGTGAGATATATTGTGATCTCTATCTCAATATCATTGAAAACTCCTTTCAATGGGTTGGAACGATTCCAACTCAACTCGTTAGGGTTTATCGATCATCAAGATAATCCCTATGAGTCCCACCATCCACCAGTGACACCTAGCAGCATGTAGTAGCTACCCAGTAGAATGGAATGATGAACCTCTAGGTGCAGTTAACATGTGATACAGTCCTACTATCGTGGATCCCTACAGGACGGAGGTCATGGACAACTCGTCAAACCCCATCGTCTGTCATATGTCAAGATTTATTCGACTTGAGTTCGATAGTGGAAAACTCTTTTTCCACTTTATATTACTGCCCTGGCCAAGGTCTTAGAACTCAGTCTAACAAATCACATAGGATCACTCCTCTTCTATCAAGGTCGATAGATTCCTTATAGGTGCATACCCTACTCCTACAGTGAACCTACTGCAGCCAATCTACACTGCATGGACCCATATGGCTAGAGACCATGTATGTGTGCAGTCAAACTACAATAACCTCACTGTGAGTAGCCGAAGCACCGCAGGTCAAAGGACCAGTCACACTACTGCAACATCAAGCAAGTCACTGACGAGTGGATAGACATCCAAGTGACTTCTTGTCTTGGTCACGCTCAGTACCCTTGTTCTCTAACAAGCACCTGCACTATCACTTCAGTGTCCCTACACTGTGGACTCAAGTCTCGTCCATCCAGAAGGAAAGTGATCTGTGCACTGATCGGATCGATCACCGTCCTCGTGATGATCCATTGATCAGGAGCATTTAGAAATTAATCACCAATGATACATGGCTCAAATTCTCAACTCTTGAGAATATGTATCATCATCTTATTAATTCCTTGGACGATTCATAGACACATAAACAATATGAATGAAAAGATGCCTTTTATTTATTCAATAATAAATAGTCAAGTACAAAATTATGTCCCTAGAATTAATAATGTGTCAGCCAGATTGGCTTCTAGGGCATACATCTAACAATCTCCCACTTGCACTAAAGCCAATTGGTCATATATCTTAGGCCCATCTTCTCAAGGTGGGCTTCAGTCTTTTGCTGACTCAGCTGCTTAGTGAACGGGTCCGCCACGTTATCCGCGGAGTCTACTCTATGCACCTCTACATATTTCTTCTCCACATAGTCGCGTATGAGGTGAAAGCGCCGCTCTATATGCTTAGACTTCTGATGAGACCTTGGCTCCTTAGCAAGGGCTATGGCGCCATTATTATCGCAGTAGAGTGTTATGGCATCTGATGTCATCACGTCCAACTCTGCAATGAATTTCTTGAACCAAAAGCCTTCCTTAGCAGCTTCAGAGGCGGCGATGTATTCAGCTTCCATAGTAGAATCAGCAATGATCGGTTGTTTAGAACTCTTCCAATTTACCGTACCACCATTGCACAAGAACACATATCCAGATGTTGACTTCCTGTCATCGACATCAGTCATGAAGTCTGAATCTGTGTACCCTTCTACCTTTAACTCTGATGATCCTCCAAAAACCAAGAATAAATCTTTAGTTCTTCTCAAGTACTTAAGAATATTCTTCACAGCTGTCCAGTGTTCTTCACCTGGATTCGACTGATATCTGCTTGTGACACTCACAACAAGAGCTATATCAGGTCGTGTACATAGCATGGCATACATGAGGCTTCCTATTGCCGATGCATAAGGAATCTTGCTCATGCGTTGAATCTCTTCAGATGTGTTGGGGCACATCTTCTTGGAGAGATGAATTCCATGCCTTAGGGGTAAGAGACCCCTCTTGGAGTTTTCCATGCTGAACCTCTTCAGCACCTCCTCTATGTACATCTTCTGTGAAAGGCCAAGCATCCTTTTAGATCTATCTCTTATAGACCTTTATTCCCAAAATATAGGATGCTTCCCCAAGGTCTTTCATGGAGAATTCTTTTGACAACCAGACCTTGACCGAGGTTAGCATGGAAATATCATTCCCAATCAGGAGAATGTCATCTACGTACAGTACGAGAAAAACGACAGCACTCCCACTAACCTTTTTGTAAACACACGGTTCCTCTTCGTTTTTGATGAAATCAAACGTTTTGATTGCATCATCGAAACGAGTGTTCCAACTCCGAGATGCTTGCTTTAGTCCATAGATGGACCTTTGCAGCTTGCAGACCTTGTGATCTCCATCACTGGAAGTGAAACCCAAAGGCTGTTCCATATAGATATCTTCATCAAGATATCCATTCAGGAAAGCAGTTTTCACATCCATCTGCCAGATTTCATAATCATGAAATGCTGCAATGGCAAGCAATGTTCGGATGGATTTTAGCATGGCTACAGGTGAAAAGGTCTCCTGATAGTCAATGCCTTCGCGTTGACTATACCCTTTCGCCACAAGCCTTGCCTTATAGGTCTCTACCTCTCCATCCGAACCTATCTTCCTTTTGTAGATCCATTTGCATCCAATAGGTACAATACCTTCTGGTGGATCTACTAAGGTCCAGACTTGGTTGGAATGCATGGAGTCTAACTCTGACTTCATAGCTTCCAGCCATTTCTCGGAATCGATATCAGATATCGCCTCGTTGTAGGTTTTGGGATCCTGTATGTGATCCCTATCTCCCACTAGGAACATTTCCTCGGTATCCTCTTCTAGTATACCTAAGTATCTATCGGGAGGATGGGAGACCCTACTAGATCTACGAGGTGGTTGAGGGACATCGTGCACTGGCTCTTTATGAATGGGTTCTATAGGATCCATGACTCGTTGCTTTTCAGAGACTTTCTCTTCAAGCTCAATTTTTCTCCCACTGCCTCTATCAAGGATAAACTGATTTTCCAAGAAGATGGCATGACGGCTCACAAACACATTGTGATCCTTTGAGATGTAGAAATTGTATCCTAATGACTCTTTAGGATATCCTATAAAACGAGCACTTATGGTCCTAGCCTCTAACTTGTCCGCCTGTAGTCGCTTGACGTGGGCCGGACATCCCCAAATCTTGAGATGACCCAGACTTGGTTTCTTACCATGCCATATCTCATACGGTGTGGTAGGAACGGATTTAGAGGGAACTCTATTCAATAAATAAATCGCTGTGAGTAAGGCATCTCCCCAAAGGAACATAGGTAAATCAGTGAAGCTCATCATGGACCTGACCATATCCAATAGGGTCCGATTCCTCCTCTCTGACACCCCAATTGAGTTGAGGTGTACCCGGAGGTGTCCATTGTGAGACTATGCCGTTTCTTTTAGATAGTCCCAGAATTCTCTACTAAGGTATTCTCCTCCTCGATCTGATCGAAGAGCCTTAAGTGGTTTTCCAGTTTGTTTTTCTACTTCATTCTTGAACTCTTTGAACTTTTCAAAAGAGTCAGACTTGTGTCTCATAAGATACACATACCCATACCGTGAATAATCATCGGTAAAGGTAATGAAGTAAGAATAACGTCCCCTGGCTAGCACATCGAATGGGCCACATACATCTGTATGTATTAGGGTAAGTATTTCAGTGGTCCTCTCCCCATGTCCTACAAAGGGCAGTCTAGCCATTTTTCCTTGAAGACAGGACTCGCAAACTGGATATGACTCGGAAGTCAATGAGCCGAGAAGCCCATCTTTATCCATTTTGTTCATCCTATCCTCTCCAATATGGCCAAGTCTGATGTGCCACAAATATCTTTGGTTTATCTCATCTCTGGATCTTTTGGATCCTTTGGCACTCACATCTTGCTCGGTAACATTCACAAATACATCCATATGTAAATGATAGAGACTGTCAATCATGAAACCACGTGCGACTATTTTATTTCTCAAATAAATAGAACAGCAGTCTTTGTCAAATGTAAAAACATGACCTTCCTGTGCTAGACATGAAACAGAAATCAAATTTCTGCTAGCAACAGGTACATAATAGCAGTCTCTAAGTATTAAACTAAATCCAGATGGTAGTCGCAGATGGTAGGTGCCCACAGCCACAGCAGCAACTTTTGCCCCGTTGCCAACCCGAAGGGTTACCGCACCTTCCGCCAGCCTTCTACTTTCCTTTAGACCCTGCATGGTAGTGCACAAATGAGCACTAGAACCAGAATCTATAACCCAACTAGAAGTAGAAGAAACCGTTAGATTAGTTTCAATTATGAGCAAGTCTATACCTTCTGAAGGTGTGTCACCTTTCTTGTTCTTCAGGCTCTCGATGTATGAAGGACAGTTTCTCTTCCAGTGGCCTTCGACATTGCAGTGGAAACATTTTCCTTTGTCGTTAGCCTTTTTCTTTTGAACTTCCTTCTTTGGCTTCTTGTCTTTCTTCTGCTTCTTTGCAGGCTTCTTTTTCTTCCAAGTAGACTTTCTCTTGGAACCAGAAGTCAACTCAGCAGCAAGGACATTGCCCCTTGAACCTTTCAAGGCTCCCTCAGCAGTTACCAACATGTTGATTAGTTCAGTCTTAGTGCATTCAATCTTATTCATGTGGTAGTTTACTATAAACTGACCAAATGAATCAGGAAGTGACTGTAGGATCAAATCCACTTGCAATTCCTTGTGCATGTCCATACCGAGCTTCTCAAGCTCCTCTAGGTCCTTGATCATGGTCAGACCGTGATCATGGACAGACTGCCCCTCGCGCATCTTCGCTTTGAAGAGCCTCTTGGACACTTCAAAACGAGCTGTGCGACTCTGCTCACCATACAACTCTTGCAGGTGTGCCAGTATGTCCCTAGCAGTCTTTATATTTTTATGCTGGCATTGGAGTTCATTAGACATGGATGCCATCATATAGCATTTTACTCTAATGTCATCATCCAACCACTTTTTATGCATTTCACGCTGAACATCAGTAGGACGTGCTGGTAGTGTGGGGATATCTGAATCGAGTATATAGCCTATCTTCTCACAGTCCAAAACTATTTTGAGATTTCTAAGCCAGTCTTTGTAATTGGTTCCGGTCAGTCGGTTGGTCTTAAGAATACGGGTCAAAGGGTTTGAAGCCGACATTGTATCTGTAGAGAGTAAAGATTCTAGTTAGACTTTTGTACTTGATCCTAATCTGTTCTAAGGTCTTTTAGAACAAATGTAACTCCCACTATTTTCTCGAATCCCTCACACTCCCCTGGTAGGGAAACGGAAATCCCACACGACTAGGGTTTCTAGTGGGTACTGCGGTCCCACCGATTTACATGCCACCTCACCTAACAGTTATTGGTGACACATAGATGGATGAGTGTACAACTCTTGTACAATGCTTCTCAAGCATGTTGCAGTGTAACTTGGTCTCTAAGCCATGAAGACCTCACCTAACAGTTATTGGTCCCATTTCTTAGTTAAGTCAGACCCACCGTATAACCGTAGGAATAAAGTCGTCATTGGGTCCTCACCTAACAGTTATTGGTGCCCAACCCCACCTTTACCCTACAACATCTCATGTCTATAGAGAGGTCCAGCCCCCCGATGCAACTTGACCACTGTGTCCAGCCGAGACAAATCAACATCAGAAAGGCCTTAGCAGCTCTACTACAGTGGAAGACCTATTGACTTAATATTGGTTAATCAGGTCTTAGTGTTTGCAACTTGAGCCCTTCATAAGAGGTAATCGAACAATTGGCCAGGTAAGCAGGTGGGAGGCTCCCCTTACTCAGAGAGTAAGGTCCTAATTAAGTAACCACCTTTCATGCTTTCCTAGACACCAATTAGATCAATTAATCTAATATGACTTGCTCATGTCGGTTCACTCTCGACTTGATTGAGGAGGTTTTGATTTAGGTCTCAATTGGGTTTGCTACATCACATGTAAACCTATCTACCCGACTCGCATTCACATCTCATGCAAACGGTACATCACAGGCAGTTATAATCGCAGCATCAAATAAAGTTAAACTTTAAATAGGTGATGATCATGGATTCTAATTAGGTCGTATTACAAGCACATGCACATCAATCGATCAAGTGGTCTTCAACTCTTGAATTGGTTCTAAGCCTCCTTGATTCGATCCTTGATCAACTCTTGATCCCATCGCCATCAACCGCTTAGATCACCTTTCATCTCATGCCTTTGCTTCAACTTGATCGTTGATGTACATCACATCACAGAAATACAACCAGATGTAAAATAAAAATAAAAATAAATTACATCTCCTTTTAGGAGGCACGCAGGCCTCTCAAAACATCAAATAAGATGCATGCAAGCATCTGAAAAATTACATGACATCGCAGATCACATCGCAGGTCATTACATTTGATACCAAAAGGGTTTGAATCCTATGATCATCACCGTATGCAACAATTATAATTTTCAGATCTGAAAACTAACTGATTATATCATGACATAGGTCGCTGATCATGCTAATCATGATTCTAAACTTTGTAATCCCATTAACAATGCAATTAGAATCATCTTTTTATCACATAAAAATCAGCATGCAAAAATCAGCACCCCTGAAAAATCTGCATGCAGAATTTTTCAGCATGCATGATCATTCAATTTTCAGATCTAATAAGCCTTTAGATATTTAATTCTTACCTTAATCTACGAAGCCTAGGCTCTGATACCACTGTTGGGAACCCGCCCATGTCAAAAAATTTTCAGATGGCAGCGGAATCGGCATGCACGGGTTCGACGTTCATCGCATGAACGTTGTTTCGAGACCTTTCGTAATTAGGTAAGAATTAAAACTTTTAAAACTATTAGGAAGATCAAATCTTCACCTTGCGCGGGTAGATGATCACCGCAAATCTGAATTCGTGGTTTTGGAAGAGGGTTCGCTTGAAGCCGTTCAAACGTCCGGCCTCTACGGGTATCCACACGAAGCAGGATCCGATCCAAGCTTTCTATCTCACCGGGGTGCTAGCTCCCTTGCAGAGATAGCTTTGATGGCTGATGTCCTTCCTCTCAATCAACTCTTGATTGTGCTTAGAAGGAGGAAGAAGAAGGATGAAGAAGAGGAAGAAGATGAGCCCCTACGCAGCCTTCTGCTGTTCCTTGCGTTGGATGAAGGAAGGGAAGGGAAAGGAAGCCGCCAACTCTTGGCTTTTCTTCTCCCTTTGCTTGCGGCTGAACCAAGAGGAGGGAAGGGGGCTTCCACGGCTTGAAGAGGAGGAAAAGGATTTCACTAGGGCGCCGGCCCTAGTCCTCCTTTAATAAGGATGAAGGGCTCCTACAAGTTAGGAGCCCTTGACAACTTTCCAAGAGGGGGCGCCGGCCCCCTCTCTCTTCATGTCGCACCTAATCAAGTGGAGAGGGGCTGATGCCCCTCTTACTTGGTTAGCCTAATCCTCTTCCAAAGAGGATTAGGTCCCTCTTTCATGGTTTAATCCTAATCTAATTAGGATTGGCCAAATTGGGTTCAATCTATGCTAGTCCTAATCCAATTGGGACTTGAATGAATCATGGCTCAATTGAACTCTTCAATCCTAATCCAATTAGGAGTCATGTTGATTCATTAGATTAATAATTAATTTGGACTTAAGGAATCCTAATCCAATTAGGATGTATTTTAATTTTAGTCCTAATCCAATTAGGACTCTATTTGAATCCGAAGTCCTAATCCAATTAGGATTTCTAGAAATCCTACTTCAAGTAGGAATCCGATTTTGATTTAAAATTCCTAATCTCATTAGGATTGTAGGAATCCTATTCCAAGTAGGAATCCCAGTCCTACTCCAACTAGGATTTCCAGTCCTAATCCAATTAGGACTCTAGGAATCCTACCCGAAGTAGGATTTGTGTTTAAGTCCAATTGATTAATTCCCTTTGTTCCTTCTTCAACCGAATATCAATCGAATTGATTACTCGTGATTCATAATCACTATTCAACCATCGGATCGGTCAATACTTCTAGTGTGTGTGACCCCATAGGTTCTATTCTGACTGGTAGTGAGATATATTGTGATCTCTATCTCAATATCATTGAAAACTCCTTTCAATGGGTTGGAACGATTCCAACTCAACTCGTTAGGGTTTATCGATCATCAAGATAATTCCTATGAGTCCCACCATCCACCAGTGACACCTAGCAGCATGTAGTAGCTACCCAGTAGAATGGAATGATGAACCTCTAGGTGCAGTTAACATGTGATACAGTCCTACTATCGTGGATCCCTACAGGACGGAGGTCATGGACAACTCGTCAAACCCCATCGTCTGTCATATGTCAAGATTTATTCGACTTGAGTTCGATAGTGGAAAACTCTTTTTCCACTTTATATTACTGCCCTGGCCAAGGTCTTAGAACTCAGTCTAACAAATCACATAGGATCACTCCTCTTCTATCAAGGTCGATAGATTCCTTATAGGTGCATACCCTACTCCTACAGTGAACCTACTGCAGCCAATCTACACTGCATGGACCCATATGGCTAGAGACCATGTATGTGTGCAGTCAAACTACAATAACCTCACTGTGAGTAGCCGAAGCACCGCAGGTCAAAGGACCAGTCACACTACTGCAACATCAAGCAAGTCACTGACGAGTGGATAGACATCCAAGTGACTTCTTGTCTTGGTCACGCTCAGTACCCTTGTTCTCTAACAAGCACCTGCACTATCACTTCAGTGTCCCTACACTGTGGACTCAAGTCTCGTCCATCCAGAAGGAAAGTGATCTGTGCACTGATCGGATCGATCACCGTCCTCGTGATGATCCATTGATCAGGAGCATTTAGAAATTAATCACCAATGATACATGGCTCAAATTCTCAACTCTTGAGAATATGTATCATCATCTTATTAATTCCTTGGACGATTCATAGACACATAAACAATATGAATGAAAAGATGCCTTTTATTTATTCAATAATAAATAGTCAAGTACAAAATTATGTCCCTAGAATTAATAATGTGTCAGCCAGATTGGCTTCTAGGGCATACATCTAACAATGATTGCAAGAGACCGGGACACATCCATTCCGAATGCCCTCAACAGAAGAAGCACTATGGAAAGAAGAAGAAGAAGGCGTTGAAAGCAACCTGGGATGATAGCGACACATCCTCCTCCGAGGAAGAGAAGGAAGAGACCGCCAACTTGTGTTTCATGGCATTCGACGATGATGAGGTATGTCAAAGCTCGACTACAAATTTTACTTTAGAAGAATTATATGAAGCTTTTCAAGAGCTCATGAGTGATTGTAGTATGTTAGGAGCAAAGAATAAAGAATTAAAGGCCTCCAATCAAAAACTAAAGGATGACATTAAAAACCTATTGATTGAGAAGGAGAGCTTTGAAAATGTTAACACCATTGACCTAGAAAATAAAAATTCAAAACTTAGCATTGAAAATGAAACGGCAAAAACACTAATTAAGGAATTAAATCTAAAAGTTAAATCCCTACTCAATAGTAATACCTCACTTGCGCAAAATGTTGAATCCCTTAAAAATGATAAGGAAGAATTGGCTAAAGAAAATTTGGTTCTTAAAAATGAGGTACATAAGTACAAACCAATTGTGGAGAAATTTACACATAGCTCTGAAAAATTAAATCTTATTCTATCCAATCAAAGAGCTATTTTTTAATAAAGCCGGATTAGGATATAAAACTAGCAAACAACAAAAATATCTAAAGAATTTTTTTGTGAAAGCAAAAGATTTCAAGACTGAAAAACCTACATGCTTTCATTGTGGGAAGAGTGGACATAAAGCCTATTCTTGCATTCAAAGAAAGATTCAAACTAACAAGAATACATTTGTAAAAGGTAAAAACACAACTAAAGTGTGGGTGCCTAAGGGAACCAGCTACACTAACCAAGAAGGACCCAAGAAAACTTGGGTACCTAAGAGCTTCACATGATTATTTTGCAGGTATGCCTTGCAGCCGGGAGTAAAAAGAGAATGTGGTATCTTGATAGTGGTTGCTCAAGGCATATGACCGGTGACAAGAGCCTTTTCGTCACCTTGAAGTCAAAAGAAGGAGGAGTAGTCACATTTGGAAACAATGCTAAAGGTCAAATCATTGGTGTTGGTAAAATCTCCATATCACCCTCCTCATTTATTGACAATGTATTGTTAGTTAATGGACTAAAACATAATTTATTAAGTATAAGTCAATTTTGTGACAAGGGCTTTAAAGTGTCGTTTGAATCTTCACTATGCATAATTAGTAGTCCAGTTGACAATGAGATCATACTTACAGGACATAGGCATGGAAATGTTTACATGGTAGATCTTGATGATCTCACCATGAAGGATGGCCAATGTCTTGTAGCCATGGATGCCAAAGTCAATGAGACTAGTTGGTTATGGCATCGTAGGTTAGGGCATGCTAGCATGGATTTAATCTCTAAATTGATTACAAAAGATCTAGTCAAAGGACTACCAAAAATAGACTTTGAAAAGAACAAAATTTGTGCTGCATGTCAATTAGGAAAACAAACAAGAAGTTCTTTCAAGTCTAAGAACATAGTCTCAACATCAAAACCCCTAGAACTAATTCACATGGATTTGTTTGGACCCACTAGAACTGCTAGTCTAGGGGGTAAGAAATTTGGTCTTGTAATTGTTGATGATTTTTCACGTTTTACATGGGTTTCATTTCTTGCACATAAAGATGAGTCCTTTCTCGCTTTTATCAAGTTTCATAATAGGATTTCGAATGAACTTAATCTTAAACTAAAAGCAATTAGGAGTGATCATGGTACCGAGTTTGAAAATCAGCATTTTGAAAAATTTTGTGAAGAAAACGGTATCAATCACAATTTCTCGGCCCCTAGGACACCCCAACAAAATGGGGTGGTAAAAAGGAAGAATCGCACACTAGCAGATATGGCTCGTACCATGTTGTGCGAATCGGATCTACCAAAATATTTTTGGGCTGAAGCAATAAATACTGCATGTCATATTTTAAACCGTGCATTAGTCAGATCTATTTTAAAGAAAACACCTTATGAGTTGCTGAAAAATAAGAAGCCAAATATATGTTATTTTCATGTTTTCGGTTGTCGTTGCTTTATTTTAAACAATGGAAAGGACAATCTAAGTAAATTTAGTGCTAAATCAGATGAGGGGATCTTCTTAGGTTATTCCTCATCCAGTAGAGCATACAGGGTCTTCAACAAGAGAACTCTCATTGTTGAAGAATCCATTCATGTTGTTTTTGATGAAGTTAATGGAGATTCTTCTAGAAAAGAAGAAGATAGTGATGCAGGTATACTTGAAGACAGAATGAAGGAGTTCTCCATACAAGACAAACAACTTGAGGATGAAGTCAAGGAAGATACAATTCAGCAAGATGAAGAAGATCAACCCCAAGCAAGAAATCAAGATCTTCCGAGGGAATGGAGGTATGCACATGGTCATCCAAGGGATCTAATCCTTGGTGATCCTTCACAAGGGGTAAGGACAAGATCCTCTCTAAGAAATACTAGTAATTATTTTGCATTCGTTTCACAAATAGAGCCTAAATCACTAGAGGAAGCCGAAAAGGATGAAAATTGGATAAATGCTATGCAAGAGGAATTAAATCAATTTGATAGAAATCAAGTTTGGACTCTAATGAAAAGACCCCCTAATGTTTCAATTATAGGCCCTCATTTGCAAAAAAAATAAAAGGGAAAGAAAATGAAAGAGGTGCAAACTATTCATCTCTGTTTTGCTAATTTCATATGCAGGAATTTTAAAAATACCCAACATTTTTAGCCTGAGACATTGACTAGTGAAAATTTTGTCAAGGCTCACAAGAGTGTTTGTCATAAGATAACATATTGTCCACCTAATGTGACCCCTTCCCAATGCAGATCCAGTTAAAAAAACTGACTCTGCTCCAATTTCACAGTTATAAATACATTCGCAAGACACAACGGAACTAGATCCTAAATATAAGCAGTCAGTTTATATTGAAAATCTGGATTTTGGTGGTTTGGATCGGCTAGAATCTTGCCCTACCTAGTTGAATGCACATCTTCAGGAATATAGATATATTACACTGATATGACTATTCTCCATAATGTTCACAAAGGAAATAAAAAGGATGCCTTGGAAGTAAAAGTTACAGTCCATCTAGTCTTGCCCATTACCCAATTTCTTCACCAAATTCTCTTCATATAGATATCCCGAGGCAATATCTCTCACATTCTGACGTCAGCTAGCCTTAAAATTACATGCTAGTTTCAAAGTTAAACCAAGCATCAGATACTAGAGTGGAACACCAAATTAAAAGATATCAATGAAGTGCCAAAATTATATAATTATAATTCCAAAGTACAGCAAGTTTAAAATAGATTATATAAATATAATTCCAAAGTACCGACAGTTTAAAATTTATATAATTATAATGAAGTGCTCACCTGCAGTGAGTGCAGTTTGTAGTGTGCAGTGTGCTTGATGCACATCTCTGAAATGTTGTTTGGTGCATAAATCTAGTGCAGTTTGGCAGTGTTTAAGTGCTGCAGTTGTGTTCAGCGTGTATGTAGGTTAAGTGTTTTGGATGCTCGCCCATATTAACTGCTTGAGTGCAGTCTGTAGGCAGGTTGAAGATTCTGGATGGTCACGCATATGGATGCAAATGGGCCAGGCATGGGCTGTAAATGTGAAAAATCTTCAACAGGACTTGGCTGATGATCTGTACATATTGCACAGGCTGGCCAGTTTACATCCTTAGCCGTACACAAACCGAGACTGAGAGATGCTCACAAGCATGCACGCACAGCTGTATTTTAAACACAGCTGCAATACTACTTTGAAAAGTTCATCCATAGAATAAGTGAGACATCACCAGGGTCAATAAACCATCAATTAAAACAATCTTGACTTTCATGATATTATTTCTCTGGTCTGTTTGTTATGGCAGCTAACTATGCCAAGGGCCAAGATATAGTTTTATGTTTCAATTGTGTTTTTTGCTTGATAGGAGATCAGCTTTTCATATATTCCACTGGGAGATATCAATAGAAACATGGGGGGACGGGTAGGATTGAAGATAACCTGCTTTTATGATGGATATTAGGATGTTTGAAGTATAGTCTGTGTGTACTTTCATGTTTCTATTGCATATGTTTGTTGATATGATCTGAATGTGCTCCATCAGTTTAGTACCATCTGGAATCTAGATAATAGCAATAACAGACCATGTTCACAATATAGACAACTTCATGAAATTCAAAATTGTGATCCAGGGATGATTTCCATTAAGATTCCTCCACTCCTTCGTACCTTTGGCCGAAATCATGCCTCTTAAAGGAGGAGATATTTCTTTCGTTATGTGCAGTGGTGAATGGGCTAGGTCGGGCAATGAAATGCAAATGTGTGGCTCAGATATCTCATTAAGCCTGAATAACCATCAGCATTTAAATTTCATGCATACATATACTGTTATATATAGTACATATTGAATAATTATTGATAACTACGTACCATGTCATGTTCTTTATTGGTGCATTTTATCTTCTATCATGTTACAGACTTATTCCTCTTGATAAAAAAAAAAAAAAAAGAGCTACGAACTGTGTGCGGAACCGTTAAGCAGTTTGTGGTGGTCTTTGATTGTGACAGAGAAGTTTTATCTATATTATATACGATCATAAGTGTTATCTATACATGATGAATAATGTATAGCATTATAGTTTACTTGAATAGCTTTTGCTAAACTGAGTAGAATAGTGATTCTTTTTTTTTCTTTTTTGTAATCTCCACGAGTGGCAGAGTAATCATTTCCGCCAGTCACGGAACGAATGCAAGACATGCTTGTCAAACACTACTGCAATCACAGGACAAAGGCGACCTCGGCCAGTTCTTCCCTTAGATATCGATTTGACTATCAACCAACCATGCCTTATTCCAGAATAAAAAGGAAATGGTAGTTTGGCTGCAGGATAAGGAGGATAATTCCAGCTTATTCCGCACTATCCCCAAACGAATATGGGGATTATTACAGGAGGAAGCTTGGGTTAGCAGTTGAACTCACCTGAGCAAAGACTCGTACGGTAGCGAGGATCGCCCCTTTCCAGGAGAGTAGAATCTTACAAACTCCTCCTATAACGGATAAATGAATTTAATGACCAGATTATAAATTTATGAAACAGAGAAACTAGAACAAAATCCCTAAACAATCCGATTATAAAAACAAAAGAAAATCCAAAACATCCAAAATTTAAAGATCGAAGCAAGAGAAGAAGATCCCAAACCTGGCCTTGTCCCTGTCCTTGCCGGCTCCAAACTTCAAACGCCGCGTGAGTGCTCTGCGGCGGAGGAGGAGGAAGATGTCTACGGAGAGGAGGCCAACGGAGAGGGGGAGGAGGGGAAGGAGATGCGGCAGAGGAACGCGATTTGGGGTCGCTCGGCGGAGGGAATGGCTGAGATCGGTGAAAAGGGTTGAGGAGAGAGCTGGGAGTCGGTCGGCGTGAGCTAGCTAGGAATTTAGGGCTGCGGAGGGAGAAGGTCGATTGGGTTTTGTTGTGGGAGAGATAAAGTCCGACGACGCTTATAAGCGTCGTCGTGTTTTCCCGTTATGCCGGCACTTATAAGCGTCGGCATATGTTTTTTTACCGACGCTGAAGCGTCGGCGGTTACTGTGGCGAGAAAAAAATTAGCCGACACTTTTATCTAGCGTCGGCAATATAGAGACGGCAAAAACTATTTTTGTTGTAGTGGGGGATCGCATTTGCGATCCCTTGCTGCGCCCCTTCCAAAAGGGGCATTGGGCTGACTGGGGCCCAGTATCTCACATAATTGCACTAAATTTTGAATATAATATTGGATGTACATCTATTTATAGAGATTTACATATATATAATTAAGCTATATATTGTAATATATTTGTTGTTGTAAAGTAAACAAAAAGTATAGTGATTTCACCTCCTCTTTTTCTTTTTTTTTTTTTTCTTATCGTAGTATCAGAACTTTCTAGTCATCTACTACGATTGTCTTGAACCTACAGCAAACCTGTCCACATCTCTCGCCGCCGTATTTTTTTTTTTTTCCTCTGTCGCGTTCCTGCTCGGATCCTCCTAGTGAAACAGAGGGGCTTCTCAGATGTCACCTCGGTTCGCCGCCGTACTTTGCTGGTTCCTGCATCATTTTTCCAAAAAAAAAAAGGGAAAGGGTCAACACTTTTTCATGATAGTTGAAAAATGTAATATTTTATCCATGTCTCTTCGAGCACTACCACAAAGCTAACCTATTGGCTTTGGCCAAATCATCATTGCATATTTCCACTCCCTATGTTTATAAATACTCTCAGTTTAAGTAAGCAAACTCTTCTGGGTTTGGATTTTACTCTCTCTTCAGTAGAGAGAAGAAATATACTAGCTAAGCATGGGAGTCTGTTTGTATGGTTACACAAAAAAGAAAATATTGAAATAGCTTCTCCACCCAAAAATGTATAAAATATTTTTTTAAAAAAAGAAGCAGATCTATAGTATAAAACCCCTATATCAATAGCAATAGTTTCTAAGCTATTGAAATTTTCTCATTACCACTGGGCAGATGATTTTCAAGTATTCTTGGGTCATCTTGATGGATGGTAACTAGTTGATAAAATGATTCCCAAATTATTAATCTATTCATGAAATTTTCAGGGAAAAATCATGCATTTCATATTGAAGATGGCGGCAGCTGTAATGTTGTTCTTGCAATTGTTTATTGCAGGTTCAATCCTTGCATTACTTTACTTATATAGATATATAAATATATTAATAATTCACAATTCCATCTTTTCTTCTGACTTATGCGATTGAAATCTTTTTTGAACTTGTGGTGAAATTTTTGTATTTTTTTTCCCTGAACTTTGAATCCTTTCCGAATGCGAATGGTTCCCAACTTGTATTCACTCTCACTGGGTGAATCAACAACGTAGTTCATGAAGTCACCAAAAGCTAGATATTACGTCAGGTAACACTTTTCTCCCTACGGTTGTCTACACCTGAAATCTTCTCTTGATACGTCAGCCAATCAGTAGCCGAATGCTTTTGTTCAGATTTTTTTCAGAAATAACTCATATTTAATAGCAAGGTGTCTCTTAACTTTAGGTATAAAATTCACATCGAGGACCTGTTTGGACGTCTGGTCAGGCAGCGTGATGGATAAATTCTCCGTGGAAAAATATTTTAAGAAAAAGGAAATTCCTGTAGAGAGATGAGGCATCATCAATAGAGTGGAAAATTCAATACTGTAAAAGATTTCAGATCATAGAATCCTCAAAAATTAGGATAGTTTACGCCTTGCAGTGACTTCCAGACTTCCTGTATCGTAAAAATTATGGGATTGCACAAGTTAAAATTTCATACATTGGAGAATTTCTTTCTGTCAAATGGAAAAAAATATTCAATCACAATGCAAACTCCTGTCCAAGGCTGTAACAGCACCCATAAACTATTTGAGACTCTGTCATGCCCCGAGCCCGGAGAACGACAGATGTCGCACGCCCGCACGGTGGGCCGCACAGGCGTGCAAGGCAACAGAACATATCAAAGCAATCACAGATGTTTAAAGAGGGGTCGACTCGAGCAAGGCGGAGTCGACTCGAGAGGTGGCGGAGTCGACTCGAGCCTCAGCGGATGTGAAGTGATTGATTAAACCCCTATTTGATTTTGATGAGCTCAAAGCATTTGAATATATCTTATGTTATACTAATGAATTCAATCTAGTGTTTCAGGCAAATATTTATGTATTTTGAATTGAGTGCCTCAAGCTTTGGTTCAAAATAATTTGGACAAGTATTAGACTCTATTTGTACCAAAAGACTGAATCTAGAAGGCTTCGAGTCGACTCTAGAAGGCTTCGAGTCGACTCCAACGATTTGCGAGTCGACTTCCGACAGTTCCGAGTTGACTCCAAGGAGTAACAGATAGAAAGACAGAGCGATGGGTTTTAGACCCTATTACCGAGTCGACTCCAGGAGGATGCGACTCGACTCCGACGTTTGGCGAGTCGACTTCTAATTATGTCCGAGTCGACTCTCAGAGGAAAGCAGACTAAAAGACAGAGAACCAAAATGTCGAGTCATCTCCAGATGTTGGCGAGTCGACTCCAGGTTAGGTTCGAGTCGACTCCAAGACGAGAGAACACTTTAATTCAAATTTCAAACAGTGGATGAGTCGTCTCCAGTAAAGCATGAGTCGACTCCAGCAACAGCCGAGTCGACTCTAGATTGTGCGAGTCGACTCCAACCCCAACGGATATGTTGTCAGGTGTGCAGACTATGCAGAATGGCTGGAAATCAGTTTCTAACGGCTAGTTTCCGTTGAGAACTGTTTAAATAGATGCAGTGAACAGTAGTAGATAAGAAGAGAGTTACTCCATCTATGCATTAAGGCATTCTCTACCACCAAGAGTCTCTTGAGAGGAAAGACAAGCAAAAGAGGAAAGAAGCGCATTCAATTCATTCCAAGAAGTACTTTCTTCATATTCAAGGCTCTTCTTCTGACATCAACTCTTCAGCGCTTTCAAGAAGAGACCCAGAGTTCGAGAAGCCCCTACTTCCTTTTCCAAAAATTTGTTTGAGGGCTTCTAACCTTACTCTATTCATATTGTTCATATTTGCTTTTTAAGAAGCTTTTCTTGTATTCTTTCAAAACTGTATTTCTTAATTGATTCAATCAAGGGATTGAATCAAGAGTTGTAAGGTTTGTTGGTGAGCCAAGGGTAAAACCAACGGTGTAAGGGTTTTGATTGTGATCCCGGTAAAACAATCGGATGGTTCTAGTTGGTGAGCCTATAAAACCGGCCGAGTTCGTTGTGATCTCGTGAAAACAACAAGTTGGATTGTGAACTTGTCAAACAACCGGCTGTAATCCTAGGGATTATAGTGAACTCCCAAGTGCGGCTTGGGGAGTGGACGTAGGAGCAAGAGTTGACTCCGAACCACTATAAAATTTTCTTATATTTGCATTGGTTATTTGTCTCTTCCGCTCTCCCTTGTCAAGTAATCTATTTAGCCTGCTTGTATCAGATTTAATCAATTACTAATTAAGTTTTTAATTTGTCAATAATTTATTAAAACCCAATTCACCCCCCCTCTTGAGTTGTCTCCTTGGGCAACAAGTAGTATTAGAGCAGGTGCTCTCATATCGATTGGTGTTCCAATCTTTTAACAGATTCAAAGATCAAAATAACAACCCCATTTGAATCTTCTCTTAGTGAGGGGCAATCCAGTCACAGGCCTCCATTGTTTAATGGAGCAAATTATACCTATTGGAAGGCTAGAATGAGAATATTCATCCAAGCCCAAGATTATGATGTTTGGAACATCATAGTTAATGGACCACATATTCCTTCTATCTATGTTGATAACGTTGCCATACCCAAGCTTGAAAAATATTGGGATGATAATGATAGAAGGAAGGCACAACTGAATGCTAAAGCAATGAATATTCTTTATTGTGCCTTAGACCCTAATGAATTCAATAGAATCTCTACTTGCAACTCTGCAAAAGAGATATGGGACAGACTTGAAGTGATCCATGAGGGCACAAATCAAGTTAAAGAAACTAAAATTAATATGTTAGTTCATAAATATGAACTATTTAAAATGGAATCCAATGAAACCATCTCTTGTATGTTTACTAGATTCACTGATATTGTCAATGGCCTAAAAAGCCTTGGCAAAAGCTATACTAACAGTGATCTTGTCAGAAAAATTCTTCGCTCCTTACCAAAGTCATGGAAAGCCAAAGTCACTGCAATCCAAGAAGCAAGGGACTTAAACAAGCTGCCACTTGAGGAGCTTCTTGAATTCCTAATGACACATGAGCTAACTATGAAACAACACAGCGAAGAAGAAACATCTTATAAGAAATAGGTAATTGCTCTCAAATCTACATTTTCTAACAAGGATTTATCTTGCAGTAGCAGTAGTGAAGAGGAAGACAGTGAGGGAGATGAAGAAGAGGCTCTTCTCGTGCAGAAGTTTAGAAAATTCATCAACCGGAAGAAGCCCTCGCATCGTAAGAGAGTTTCCTCAAACTTTCACAATATGGATAAAGGTAAGAAAAGGAAAAGTGAGAAAATTGGTTGTTATGAATGCAAGAAGCTGGAACATTTCAGAGCTGACTGTGCCTTGCTGAAGAAGGGCAATAAATACAAGAGAAGAAGGCTCTTGTTTCCACCTTGTCAGACTCTAATCAATCGTCATCATCATCGGATTAGGAACAAGAGGAAAAGGCCATTCTTTGCTTCATGGCAAATGATAATGAGGTAACATCTGAAGTTCATTTAGAATTTACTTTTGATGAATTGTATGATGCCTTTAATGAGTTAATGGATGAGTATAAATCCTTAACCCTTAAAAACAAGATTTGAGGCTGACTAATAAAACCTATAGTCATAAAAATGATAATCTGATTAAGAAAAGGATTCCATTGTTAAGAAGAATTTAGAACTTAAAATAAGTAACCAACTGTTAACTCAAAAGAACAGTACCTTAATTAAAGACAAAGAAAGGTTAACTAAAGAGATTTCAGAACTTAAGAACAGTAATGAACTCTAAAAGATAATCTTACAAAAGACTTAAGCTTACTAAAAACAGAAAATAGAACTTAACAAAGAACTTGAAAAATACAAACCTATTGTAGAGAAGTTTATATATAGTTCTGAAAAATTTAGAAATGATTCTTAATAGTCAAAGAGCTGTATTTAATAGAGCTGGTTTAGGGTATAAGCCTAAGAATAAGTAAAAATTTCTTAAAATTTTTTTTATAAAAGTCGCGGAAGGTAAAACTGTAAATGTAACTTGTTTTTGCTGTGGAAAAGTAGGACATAAAGCTAACATATGTAACCATAGAAAAATAAAAACTAAACGAAAAATTAAAAAGGTTGGGTTCCAAAGGAATCAATATAACTAATCATGAAGGACCCAAAAAAACTTGGATACCTAAGATTGTATGATTTCTTTGTGTAGGAATGTCTTGCAGCCAAGGTCAATAAAAATTGTTGGTACTTGGATAGTGGCTGCTCAAGATACATGACGGGTGACAAGGAGCAATTCTTCATCCTAGAACATAAGAAAGGAGGTGTGGTGATTTTTGGAGATAATAACCAAGATCACATCATGGATATCGGTAAGATACTAATTATACCTTCAACCTTTATTGATAATGTTCGGTTTGTAAATGGTCTTTAGCACAATTTACTTAGCATTAGTCAATTATGCGATAAAGATTTTGACATATTATTTAAGCCATCTACGTGCATCATAACCAACTCAACTGACAATAGCTTAGTTTTCAAAGGACTAAGACGTGGTAATGTTTATGTAGTAGATCTTGATGATCTTGCTAAAAAACAGCCATTGCTTAGTAGCTAACGATATTAAACCAAGTGAGACAAGTTGGTTATGCATCGTAAATTAGGTCATGCAAGCATGGACACATTATCTAAATTAATTAAAAGAGATTCTGTGATTGGTTTGCCTAAGCTGAAATTTGAGAAAAACAAGATATGTAAAGCATGTCAATTTGACAAACAATCTAGAAGCTCTTTTAAGTCTATAAATTGTGTTTCTACTTCTAGACCCCTTGAATTACTTCACATGGATCTTTTTGGACCTACTAGGACTACAAGCCTTGGTGGAAACAAGTATGGACTTGTCATAGTAGATGATTTCTCTAGATACACATGGGTCATATTTTTAGCTCATAAGGATGAAGCATTTTCAGTTTTTAAGAAATTTCATAAGAAAGTAACAAATGCAAAATATAGTTCAGTTATAGCAATTAGAAGTGATCATGGAACAGAATTCGAAAATCATCTATTTGATGAATTCTACAGTAAAAAGGGAATAACTCATAATTTTTCTGCACCTAGAATACCACAGCAAAATGGAGTTGTGGAAAGAAAGAATAGAACCCTAGAGGAAATAGCTAGGACCATGTTGTGTGAAAGTGATCTTCCAAAGTATTTTTGGAGAAGCTATTAACACAGCATGTCATATAATAATAGAGTCTTATTAAGACCAATCATAAAGAAAACACCTTACGAACTTTGGAGAGATAGGAAGCCCAAAGTAAGCTACTTTCATATATTCGGGTGTAGGTATTTCATTCATAATAATGGCAAAGATAACCTAGGTAAATTTGATTCTAAATCAGATGAAGGTATCTTTCTGGGATACTCTTCATCAAGTAAGGCTTATAGGATCTTCAACAAAAGAATCCTTGTTATTGAAGAATCCATTCATGTTGTTTTTGATGAGTCTAATGATGCTTTCTCCAGCAAGAAAGTAGTATTTGATGATGATGCAGGAATAATTAAAGAAAGATGGTTGACATGATCTTACAAGAGAATGAACCAAGCAAATTGAAGAGGACTTCAACAAGCCAAGAGATAATGGCTGAACATGGGCTAGTAAGGCTTGGAGGTATGCTTACGGTCATCCTAAAGAGTTAATCCTAGATGATCCATCTCAGCCTGTTAGAACTAGAGCCTCTCTTAGAAATTTAAATAATCATCTTGCGTTTGTTTCACATTAAGAACCTAAAAACTTTGATGAAGCTGAAAGTGATGTAAATTGGATAAATGCTATGCAAGAGGAACTTAACCAATTTATAAAAAACTGTTGGGAATTGTATCCTAAATATCAATCGTCAGCATGTTGATGATTAAATGAATTGACAAATTAATAAAGTATTTTTTGGCATTATTCATCATTTTACATCTTCAAATGAACTCTTATATGATGAAGTCCTTAGGACTTATTAATGATAAAGGAGGACTTATCTTCGAGTCCTTAAACTAGTTCGCGACCAAATGATATGTTGTTACAAGGACGACAGCATTATCAAGATTAGGTCGTTGTGTGACATATACGTTGGTTGTCCTCTTAACCAAGGAGTGTGGAGACACTGGTATGCCACACAGGTGAAGTGTAGGAGTATATTTCACTGAACGTGACCAATTTCGGAACGCTATACTGTCAAGAGATGTTCCGAGTGGATATGGGTATAAGTTTGGCCCTCTGACCTAAGACCGCAACTTGTGACTAGCAAGCAACTCATTGTACTTTGGTACCGGACTACCTGGATTTCTAATTCAGTGACGGAAGGTCACTGGGTGCAGTCAAGTATTTGCGTAGTCAGTTGTGAGTCGAGATGGAATTGACCCCTCCTGGAAATAGGAGATAATGTCTTGTGATTAATTTAGCAAAACCTTGGCCAGGGTAATCCCAGTGAGGAGTCACGGGATATCTAAAGTTAATCACATAATGGATGTACTAATTATGGGGTTGACAGTGAGCTCTAAGTCATCCTGGCATTAGGAGTCAAAGGGATTGAATTATACAGTAACCATAGTTCAGGGTTCCAGAATATTTGCTTCGCATATATTCGGCCTATTCGGACGTCGGGTACCATTGCTAGATGGTCACATCGATTAGTGTAGAAAGTCGTTCCTATACTACCGGCTTAGGTTCGAACCTATGAGGTCACACGCATAGAAGATTCCTGATTGATCAAGAAGGCTGATGAATGATTAAGAATCATTCAGGGGTAATTTGGTCAATTCGATTGGCAAATTATCTTATAAAATAATTAAAGTAATTATCGGAGGATTAATTAGTAATTAGATTGCTAATGAACTCAATTGGATTGAGTAATTAGACTAAGGATGAGCCAAATTGAATTAGATTCAATTCTGGGCTCAATCAGGGTTTTTGACCTGATTGGATTAGGTCTGAATCAAGAGGACTTAGGTTGACCAAATTAAATTAGATTAAATTTGTGCTTAATTAGGGATTGACATAATTGGATTAGGTTCAACCCATGGTAATTGGATCATTCTAATTGTTAGGATTTAATTAAATTAAATGGGTTTGATCTGAAACTGTTCGGATCTTGAAATCCACTTGTCACATATCCATGCATGGCGCCATAAATTGATTTTTAATATGATTAAAAATTAATTTAATTTATTTAATGGTGCCATGGGACACTTGGCAACATCAGGGACCTCTTTCATCATTAGATGGGTCGAAATGGAGAGATAAATTCATGAAAAAAATTGGATAAGATCAAATTCTCTCTCTTCATGACATATGTCATCCTTATCTTTATCTCACTTCTAATTAAGGTTGAATTTCGAATTTAATCATCACAAAATCACCACGTGACCCTCTAATCTGTTTGGGGGCATGGGAATTTCGAAATTGAAAGAGAAAAGTGGCAACATGATGAATGGTTTAGATTAGATCAAGCTTCATCATGTAATGGCACATAAATTTGAATTTTGAATTCAAAATTCAAAATCCCACAAAATCCTCCACAAATATGGGATGGTTGGCATGAAGTTAGGTAGGAGAGCAACATTAAAAGGACCTCCATCATCTGGTGGTCGAATTCAAGGAAAAAAGAGAGAAAAAGAAGAAGAAAAAAGGGAAAAGAAAAGAGAGGAACCCTAGTTCATGCATGGAAAAAATTCTGCATTCAATCTAGCTGACTTCTTCCTCCTCTAAGTCCATCGCGCCATTAGTGTTAGGGGTCCCTGATAAGAGTCTTTAGATCAGATCTAAGTCCTCTTCAATCCCTTTAAACCTTTCCTCCAAGTTCTTCCAAGAAGGCGGATCAAAAGTTGATAGCATTTGGAAGATCAAATTTCAGCCTCAAGAAATTCTGCGCAAGCTAGCACTTCCGCAGGATTGGATCTCTTCAGAAACTTCGCGTGGACTTCTCGTAGAGGCCATTCGTGTGCGTGGCTGCGAAGTCGAGGATCAGATCCACAAGTTTCATCCATCATAAAAGGTATTAATCCTACATTAATCTTTCATTATGGTGTCAAGATCTAGGTCTGATTCTCCGAGGTTTTACCCTCTTTTGGGGCTCCTCACGGAGATATCTCCAGAATCCATTCAATGGATATTCGGAGATTAATCGAAATAGAGTTCTTAAGTTTCAGATCTGATAGTTAATCATGTATGAAAGTTTTAGCATAATTGTTTAAACGATTCCGGCATAATCCTATGTGTTCTTAAGGTGCTGATTTCTAGATTTGATCTTGTAAGCATGCATGAATTAAATTGTTTGATTCGATTTTTCACTGCGTTTTAAAACTTAAAAAGAACTACGTATGGCTTGATCCCCCTTATGAAGGGGTACGTAGGCAACCCGATCAGGTTCAGCCATGGTTTAAAAAAAAAAAAAAAAATCAGCATGCTTAACACCGAAGAACCTAGGATAAACTTTCAGTGGTATCAGAGCCAGGTTCATGTTTAAACTTTTATGTTTTAATTTTTTGTAATTAAATCTGAAATCATGAGCATGCTTAGATTAGATCTAAAGTATTATTTTATGATTGATTTAATTGCTGATTATGCATGATTAACTAGATCTGAAATTTTGGATGCATATGCATGTTTGTGTTAAGATTTGTAACATAAATAAATCTGAAATCATAATATTATTTAGATTAGATCTAAATAAAATTTATGATTCATATGATCTCTGATTTTAATGAACAAATCAGATCTGAAAATAAAAGTGAAAAAACAAATACATAAGATGTATGTTGTTTGTATTAATTCATGTTGTTATGTATATGTGATGCATGAACATTAAATATAATGACTTAAACATGAATTAAATCTGATTACATGTGATTAATTACAAAAACTCAGATCTGAAAATATATTTTAAGAACTGAAAGATTGTAATTAATATGTAATTAAAAATAAATATGCAATGATCAAACTTTCATAAGTCTAAACTTAATTGAAAATTAAGTGTTATGAAATAGAATTGTAACTCAATTAATTGACATTGCATAATTATTTGGGCATATGGGTTAGCTTGAATCAAGTTTTTAGGATTGGGTTAGACCTAAGGTTAGAATCATACATGGACAAATAGAATTAATTGATCAAATCTAATTAAGTAGCAATTAGATTAGGTCAAGAAAATTCTAGGTCAATTTACAATAGTTGTAGATGGATCAAGTCCATGTCTTTGATTAGACCAAGATGGAACTTGATTTAGGCTCAGAGGTGTAGCCGGAGTCATTTAAGTAATCAAATCGAAATTGATTAACCAGTCGGTGTCTAAGGTAAGTTTGGCAGTTTTGACCGGTGGTTTTTAGTTGGGAGCTACTCGCACTGATTCGTCTTTGTCGAGTTAATGGCATATCCCTTCCACCGATCTCACTTACCTGGCCGACATGGTCAATCACATTTTGATTGGATCACTTAATGATTCGAGTTAGCCCCATGCCTATAAGGAAATCAGTTTGACTGATTTAGGTGCCTCCTTAACCGGTTTGAGTCTAATCTGATTTGGTGAAGTCAGTGGGAGAAATTAGACTAACCAGATCTTCTTATCTATCCTAATTAAGAAATCCTCTAAAATTATTAGGTCCTTAAAATGAAATGGTTATGGGGATAACTAGGTCATAGCCTCCCATTAAGTTGGGTGATAATGGGTCCAATATTTTGATAATTATTGGAGGCGCGACACGCCTGGTACTTATCAAGCATTGGAATTGTCATTCAATATATGATGAGTTAAGTGTACCTTCAATAGGCGGTCAGGTGAGCCGAGCCACACTTGGGCTTGGTCGTCTATTAGTTGATTAGACTTAACCCTATCAATTAATGGTTGGACCTGACTAGGGTATTCAGTGGAGGCGCCACACGCCTGCCGAAGAACCTAGGGCAAAATTATCACTAGAAGTTGCTTGGTGAAGCAACTGGTTTAGAACCTACCAATAGGTGCATATAGGTTAGCCGAGCCACACTCGGGCCTATATGCGATCTATTGGGTTCTAGTGCCCACTAAAGAATTAGGAGTAATTTTTCGAATTGGAGGTAGAGGCTACCAATTTGTATAAAATAGTGGGAGTATCTTTAGACTAAAGTCCAAGTCTACTGTGTTTAGTCAATTCATATACTAATAGCCAAATTTTCTTTTATGTAGAAATGGCTACAAGTTTGTCACTTCGCTCATTATTTGATAATGACAAGTTGACTGGTCCCACTTCAATAATTGGTATAGAAAGCTGAAAACTTAGCATAGTCAGACCAAAAGGATTAAGAATGACCAAAGTCAGGCAGAATGCTTCTATTGTAAGAAGCAGGGGCATTGGAAGAGAAATTGTCTTCAGTACCTTACCTCACTTGACCCGAACAGGCTAAGCAAGAGAAAGGGCTATCAGTTGCTGATCAAGGTATTTATATGATAACACCTTGTAATTTCTCTATATGTGATAATTCGACTTGGGTATTAGATACTGGAAGTCCGTTTAATATATGCAATTCATTGCAAGGACTTCAAGTCAATGAGAGATTTGAAAACAGCGAGAGATTTCTGAATGTTGGAGATGGAAGATCTGTTCCAGTTCTAGCTTTAGGAAATCTCAAACTTATTTTCAATTCTTATGTAGTTGTTTTGAGTGATTGTCACTATTGTCCTACATTCTTATTGAATGTAATTTCCGTAGGCCTTTTGGCCATGAACGGTTATGAAATTTCAATAAAGAAATGTTCTTGTGATATAATTATGAATGGACAATTGAGCAATGGCATCTACTTGTTATCACAACCTGTTAATGTAATGTACACGTCAAGTAAGCGTCCTAGAATAGATAATGTCATGGATGTCTACCTTTGGCATCATAGGCTAGGTCATATTAACAAGAACAGGATGAACAGGTTAAGTAAAGAGGAAATCCTCAATGTTTAATGATTGTGAATCATTGACAACCTGTGACTCATGTCTTCTTGGTAAGATGACCAAAATCACCTTTTACCGGAAAAGGTGAATGAGCCAGTGACTTATTGACCCTTGTACATTCTGATGTATGTGGGCCAATGAGCACAAATGCTAGAGGTGGGTATTCATATTTCATTACGTTTACAGACGACCTTTCTAGGTATGGTTATGTCTATTTAATGAGACATAAATCTGAATCATTTGAAATGTTCAAATTATATCGTAATGAAGTAGAAAAACAAACTGGAAAGAGTATTAAAACTCTTCGATCAGATCGAGGAGGTGAATACCTCACCAGTGAGTTTTTGACATATCTAGGAGAAAATAGAATTCTCTCTCAATGGACTCCTCCTGGTACACCACAGTATAACGGTGTATCAGAAAGGAGAAATCGAACTCTATTAGAATGGTTCGATCCATGATGGGGTTTGCTGATCTGCCCATATCCTTTTGGGGATATGCTCTTGAGTCAGCCTGCTACATTCTAAATAAGGTTCCAAGTAAGTCTGTAAATAAAACACCACATGAGATGTGGACTGGACGTAAGTCGATGCTCTCTCACCTTAGGTTTGGGGGTGTCCGGCGTACGTCAAATGTTTGAAGACAGACAAACTTGAACCCAAGTCTGACAAATATTTCTTTGTTGGTTATCCTAAAGAAACTAAGGATATTACTTCTACTTTGCTAAAGAATAAAAGTTGTTCGTAAGCAATAGAGCTGTTCTTAGAAAAAGAATTCCTTAGTGAAGGAACTAAAAGCTCTAATGTTGAGCTTAGGGAACTTCAACATGTAGAAGATTTGACACCATCTACTGAACTAGTTGAGTCGGATTTGATTAGATCAGATCCAGAACCCATATTAGATGCACCATTAAGGCAATCGGGTAGAGTACCACGTCAGCCGGACAGATACTACAGTTTCTTGGTCCGGGACAGGGATCCTATCGAACTTGATGAAAATGATGAGGATCCGATCACATATATGGATGCAATGCAGAGGTATGACTCTGATAAATGGCTTGGAGCCATGCAATCCGAATTGGAATCCATGAAGGTCAATGATGTATGGACATTAGTTGACCCACCCGAAGGGATTAAACCCATAGGGTGTAAGTGGATTTTCAAAAGAAAACGGGGCGCAGACGGAAAAGTAGAGACTTATAAAGCCCGTCTGGTTTGCCAAGGGATATCGTAAACATTATGGTATTGACTATGACGAGACATTTTCTCCTGTGGCAATGCTCAAATCCATTCGGATTATGCTTGCGATAGCAGCACACTTAGATTATGAGATCTGGCAGATGGATGTTAAAACCACTTTTCTAAATGGAGATTTAGAGAGGAGGTGTATATGATGCAACCTGAAGGTTTTATATCTGCAGATGAGTCTAAGGTGTGCAAGCTTCAAAAATCTATTTATGGATTAAAGCAAGCTTCACGGAGTTGGAACATATGATTTGATAAGGTGATCAAATCATATGGCTTCATTAAGAATGAAGAGAAACCTTGCATTTATAAATGGGCAAATGGTTCAGTTATCATATTTCTTGTTTTGTATGTGGATGACATTCTTTTAATCGGGAATGACATTCCTGCATTACAAGGAATAAAGGTTTGGCTATCATCTCAATTTGCCATGAAGGATTTGGGAGAAGCATCTTACATCCTAGGGATGAAGATCTATAGAGATAGATCTAAAAGATTGCTTGGATTATCCCAATCCACATACATTGATACTATACTGAAGAGGTTCAGTATGATTAATTCCAAGAAAGGCTATCTTCCAATGGGCCATGGAATTAACCTCTCTAAAAGGGATTGTCCGACAACCTCTCAAGAAAGAGAGAGTATGGATAGAATTCCATATGCTTCGGCAGTGGGATCTATAATGTATGCCATGACATGTACTAGACCAGACGTGGCATACTCACTAGGAGTAGTGAGCAGATACCAGTCTGATTCAGGTAGCAACCACTGGAAGGTTGTAAAAAACCATCCTTAAGTATTTGAGAAATACTAAAGATCAGTGGCTGGTCTACGGTGATTCTGACTTAAAACTTGAGGGATATACCGACTCAAGTTTTCAGTCAGATCAAGATGATAGAAAGAGTGTGTCGGGATATATCTTTACTCTTAAGGGTGGGGCCATCTGCTGGAAGAGTTCCAAGCAGCATACAGTGGCAGATTCTACATGTGAAGCAGAATATATCGCAGCATCTGATGCAGCCAAGGAAGCCGTATGGTTGCGCAAGTTCATCACCGAGCTGGGAGTGGCCCCTTCCATTGATGGTCCAGTTCCTATATTTTGTGATAACACTGGAGCCATAGCTCAGGCAAAGGAACCTAAAGCACATCAGCGGACCAAGCATATTCTGCGACGCTATCATCTGGTTCGAGAGATTATAGAACGAGGTGATATTGATCTTCAGAAGATTGATACAAAAGAAAATCTGGCTGACCCATTTACCAAAGTCCTCGGCATTAAAGAGTTCAACGAACACAAGTCGAAAATGGGTATTAGATACTGTGCCGATTGGCTTTAGGCTAAGTGGGAGTTGTTGGGAATTGTATCCTAAATGTCAATCGTCAGCATGTTGATGATTAAATGAATTGACAAATCAATAAAGTATTTTTTGGCATTATTCATCATTTTACATCTTCAAATGAACTCTTATATGATAAAGTCCTTAGGACTTATTAATGATAAAGGAGGATTTATCTTCGAGTCCTTAAACTAGTTCGCGACCAAATGATATGTTGTTACAAGGACGACAGCATTATCAAGATTAGGTCGTTGTGTGACATATACGTTGGTTGTCCTCTTAACCAAGGAGTGTGGAGACACTGGTATGCCACACAGGTGAAGTGTAGGAGTATATTTCACTGAACGTGACCAATTCCGGAACGCTCTACTGTCAAGAGATGTTCCGAGTGGATATGGGTATAAGTTTGGCCCTCTGACCTAAGACCGCAACTTGTGACTAGCAAGCAACTCATTGTACTTTGGTACCGGACTACCTGGATTTCTAATTCAGTGACGGAAGGTCACTGGGTGCAGTCAAGTATTTGCGTAGTCAGTTGTGAGTCGAGATGGAATTGACCCCTCCTGGAAACAGGAGATAATGTCTTGTGATTAATTTAGCAAAACCTTGGCCAGGGTAATCCCAGTGAGGAGTCACGGGATATCTAAAGTTAATCACATAATGGATGTACTAATTATGGGGTTGACAGTGAGCTCTAAGTCATCCTGGCATTAGGAGTCAAAGGGATTGAATTATACAGTAACCATAGTTCAGGGTTCCAGAATATTTGCTTCGCATATATTCGGCCTATTCGGACGTCGGGTACCATTGCTAGATGGTCACATCGATTAGTGTAGAAAGTCGTTCCTATACTACCGGCTTAGGTTCGAACCTATGAGGTCACACGCATAGAAGATTCCTGATTGATCAAGAAGGCTGATGAATGATTAAGAATCATTCAGGGGTAATTTGGTCAATTTGATTGGCAAATTATCTTATAAAATAATTAAGGTAATTATCGGAGGATTAATTAGTAATTAGATTGCTAATGAACTGAATTGGATTGAGTAATTAGACTAAGGATGAGCCAAATTGAATTAGATTCAATTCTGGGCTCAATCAGGATTTTTGACCTGATTTGGATTAGGTCTCAATCAAGAGGACTTAGGTTAACCAAATTAAATTAGATTAAATTTGTGCTTAATTAGGGATTGACCTAATTGGATTAGGTTCAACCCATGGTAATTGGATCATTCTAATTGTTAGGATTTAATTAAATTAAATGGGTTTGATCTGAAACTGTTCGGATCTTGAAATCCACTTGTCACATATCCATGCATGGCGCCATAAATTAATTTTTAATATGATTAAAAATTAATTTAATTTATTTAATGGTGCCATGGGACACTTGGCAACATCAGGGACCTCTTTCATCATTAGATGGGTCGAAATGGAGAGATAAATTCATGAAAAGAATTGGATAAGATCAAATTCTCTCTCTCATGACATATGTCATCCTTATCTTTATCTCACTTCTAATTTAAGGTTGAATTTCGAATTTAATCATCACAAAATCACCACGTGACCCTCTAATCTGTTTGGGGGCATGGGAATTTCGAAATTGAAAGAGGAAAGTGGCAACATGATGAATGGTTTAGATTAGATCAAGCTTCATCATGTAATGGCACATGAATTTGAATTTTGAATTCAAAATTCAAAACCCCACAAAATCCTCCACAAATATGGGATGGTTGGCATGAAGTTAGGTAGGAGAGCAACATTAAAAGGACCTCCATCATCTGGTGGTCGAATTCAAGGAAAAAAGAGAGAAAAAGAAGAAGAAAAAAGGGAAAAGAAAAGAGAGGAACCCTAGTTCATGCATGGAAAAATTCTGCATTCAATCTAGCTGACTTCTTCCTCCTCTAAGTCCATCGCGCCATTAGTGTTAGGGGTCCCTGATAAGAGTCTTTAGATCAGATCTAAGTCCTCTTCAATTTCTTTAAACCTTTCCTCCAAGTTCTTCCAAGAAGGCGGATCAAAAGTTGATAGCGTTTGGAAGATCAAATTTCAGCCTCAAGAAATTCTGCGCAAGCTAGCACTTCCGCAGGATTGGATCTCTTCAGGAACTTCGCGTGGACTTCTCGTAGAGGCCATTCGTGTGCGTGGATGCGAAGTCGAGGATCAGATCCACAAGTTTCATCCATCATAAAAGGTATTAATCCTACATTAATCTTTTATTATGGTGTCAAGATCTAGGTCTGATTCCCCGAGGTTTTACCCTCTTTTGGGGCTCCTCACGGAGATATCTCCAGAATCCATTCAATGGATATTCGGAGATTAATCGAAATAGAGTTCTTAAGTTTCAGATCTGATAGTTAATCATGCATGAAAGTTTTAGCATAATTGTTTAAACGATTCCGGCATAATCCTATGTGTTCTTAAGGTGCTGATTTCTAAATTTGATCTTGTAAGCATGCATGAATTAAATTGTTTGATTCGATTTTCCGCTGCATTTTAAAACTTAAAAAGAACTACGTTTGGCTTGATCCTCCTTATGAAGGGGTACGTAGGCAACCCGATCAGGTTCAGCCATGGTTTTAAAAAAAAAAAAAATCAGCATGCTTAACACCGAAGAACCTAGGATAAACTTTCAGAAACAATGTATGGAATTTAGTTGAGAGACCCTCTGAATTCTCAGTTATAGAAACTAAATGGGTGTATAAAAATAAACTTGATGAAAATGAAGTTGTGATTAGGAACAAGGCCAGATTAGTAGCAAAGGGATATAATCAAGAAGAAGGTATAGATTTTGATGAAATCTTTGCTCCGGTAGCTAGACTTGAGGCAATTAGATTGTTACTAGCATTTGCTTGTTTCAAAAATTTCAAGTTATTTCAAATGGATGTAAAAAGTGCTTTCTTAAATGGGTATATTAATGAGGAGGTATATATAGAACAACCTCCTGATTTTGAAAATCAATACTTTATAGTCTAAAACAAGCCCCTAGAGCATGGTATGAAAGACTTAGCAAATTTCTATTAGATCATAAATTTTCTAGAGGAAATGTTGACACAACCTTGTTCCTGAAAAGAAAAATAAAGATATGTTAGTAGTGCAGATATATGTAGATGATATAATTTTCGGTGCTACTAACAATTATTTTTGCGAAGAATTTGCTGATTTAATGCAGAGTGAATTTAAGATGAGCATGATGGAAGAATTGAACTACTTCCTCGAACTTCAAATCAAACAATCTAAGAAGGAAATCTTCATAAATCAAGCTAAGTACATCAAACAAATGCTAAAGAAGTTTGATATGGATGGAAACAAATCAATTGGGACTCCCATGAGCTCATCATGCAAACTAGACAAAGATGAATCGGATAAGTCTGTAGATCAAAGGCTGTATAGAGGTATAATTGGATCATTATTATATCTTACAACAAGTAGACCTGATATCATGTTTAGTGTATGCATGTGTGCTAGATATCAATCTAATCCTAAGGAATCACACTTAATCACAATAAAGAGAATTTTTAAATATCTAATAGGAACAAAAGATGTAGGCTTATGGTACTCTAATGAATTAAACATAAATCTAATAGGGTACACTGATTCAGACTTTGCTGGTTGTAAACTTGATAGAAAGAGCACCAGCGGGTCGTGTCAGTTCTTAGGAAAAAACTTAATCTCATGGTTTAGCAAGAAACAAAACTCGATTGCACTATCTACGGCTGAAGCCGAATATGTTGCTGTCGGAAGTTGTTGTGCTCAAATTTTATGGATTAAGCAACAACTTGAAGACTATGGCATTAAACAAAATAAAATTGCCATAAACTGTGATAACACAAGTGCCATAAATCTAACTAAAAATCCAATTCAACACTCAAGAACAAAACATATTGAGATAAGACATCACTTCATAAGAGATCATGTATTAAATGGTAATGTGATGTTTAAATTTGTGTATACTGATGATCAACTTGCTGACATCTTCACAAAACCTCTGAGTGAAGATCGATTTTGCATTCTTAGAAGAGGATTAGGAGTGATTGATCTATTCATCTGATACTCTTCTATAATTCATGAATTTTGATGATTAGCTTATGTTGAATATAGGATTTCAAGTCAGTGATCATCAAATTATTATTTAAGGTGTAAAGAAGTCCCATATTTCTCACTTTTAAAACGGAATTGACTAAGACTCTAAGTGTGTGCCAGAGTTCGAGTCCACTCGAATGAAGTTTAGAGTCGGCTTGTGGGCGAGTCGACTCGCACATGTTTAGGAGTCGACTCGAGGTCGAGTCGACTCGCGATTTACCGGAGACGACTCGAGATCGAAAATCCAACTTTTAACCCTAAGTGAAATATCCTTTTCTTCACTTCTATTCTCGGCCGCCACTGTTCAAAAACCTAGAGTCGTCTCCTAGATCGTCCCCGACCCTTTTTCCCATTATTCCTTCTTGTTTTCTTCCGTTTTTCGAGTCCATCCTTCCGTATTAGGTCAAAAAATGCCTAGGAAAGTTATTGTTTTGAGCCGGAAGAGACCTCTCTCCGTGAGCCATGCCGAAAGACGGTCCAAGACGAGAAACGAACCCTTGAGGCCACCACCTCCGGTTCCTTCTCCGCCTTGGATGGTTTCCTCACAACCGTGCGCCGGGAGGGTTGTCTCTACCGGGAGACAAGTCAACTTTGACTTCCTCTCTCGGGAAGGGCTCAACTTAGGGCATCACCTTAGGGCCCAACGCTTAGAATATTTTTGCTCACTCGACCTCTCTACCTACCCAGGGTTAGTTAGAAAATTTTATGGGACCGTCACAAGGGGTGGTGGTGGTATCCAAGGGGTAGTTGCCAATGTCCCCATTCTTATCTCGGAGGACCTCATTGCTCGAGTCCTCCACTTGTCCCACGAGGGGATCGCTCCCACACACTTCTCAGATAGGACTGTTGTGCGGTTCCTGTCCACCTAAAAATATGCTAGACAGATCGTTGTTAGAACCGACGAACAAAAGTTAAATTTAATTTACTCTTACCTGTTCTACTCGAAGAATAGTGGTTGTAAGAGGTCGATCCACAGGGAGGCGATTGGAGTTGCTTAAAAATTAGAACGTTCACTCGGATTTGAAATCGATTTTTGAATGATAAAAGGAAAACATTATCTTGAGGATGTTGAATGATTCCCTGGACTACCAGAGAATGTTTTCTAATTGAAATTAACAGAAAGACAGTTACTTAAATTTGAAAAGCATTTATTTAATTAATCAAAGAAGAGTTTTTTGCATAAATTAAAATGGATGAAAACAGTGCTTAGGGAGATTGAAGCCTGGAACATAGACTGCATAACATAAAACAAACTGCAGGAATTAAACTTAACCTGAAACATGAATTGCATATAAGAAAAATTAAAAGATTTCATAAAAAGAAAACAGAAATTAACTCGAACCTAGAACAGGGATTGCATGAAAGAAATTTTTCTAGATTTCATAAAAAGAAGACTGATTACAAATAAAAGTGGAGATTAGAGGCCTAATACTCCCCTATTTTGCAAATAAAATAAAGAAAAGAAAACATAGAAAAAAATCACTTCTCTTTCTCTCCCATTCCCACGGTGGACTTCCAACATAAAATAACTTTTTATGTTCTTCTTCTTCCCAAGAACAGAGCACCCCTGTTCTTGAAAAACAGCCGACTCCTTCTTTGGTTCCCACCCCAACCGAGCACACCCTCCCCTTGGCCTTCCCCTTCTCCTTTTATAGCCGCGGGGTCACTTGGAATTTGGGGAGGAATCACCGGTCATCCGAGATGCTGGGAAGGAGGAGGAGATGGCGGGCGGATTGCTCCGGACGACTTCCCTCTTTGGCCACGGACGCGAGATCGCCGGACGCCTAATGCGGAAGGTGGGGACGGCTGGGATTCGGATCGCAGAAGGGAGGTGCGGACTTCCTTCTTCGGGCGCTGCTGGGATCACGGCTTGCATCACGGGCTCCGGGAGGTGGATCAAGAGCGACTGGGATTGGATGCGGAAGGCACGGATGGAAGGTTCACCGCGTGATACACTGGGGATCTAATCGCGAGATCCTTGGGAAAGAGCTGCTGGTTGATCCGGTTGGGACGCGGCATGGACTGGCACGCTGAAGAAGAAGATCACGGAAGAGCTGGGGATTTTGATCGCGTAAGGAAGGAGACGCATGCGGAAGGTGGGGACGCGGGCTGGTGACACGTCTGATACGCGGAAGGCTTGCTGGAGCGTGGCTGAAACGGGCGAGAGAGCCGCTGGAAGGAAGAAGAATGGTGAATCATCAAAACAAATTTCCGTAGCACTGTTCATATGAATAGTGTTTTTACGTAACACTGTTCATATGAACAGTTTCATCTCAAATACTGTTCATATGAACAGTGTTTTCACGGAACACTGTTCATATGAACAGTGATTTCAGGAATGAATAGTAATTTCGGGAATAAATAGTAATTTCAGCTATTGTTTATGGGATTGGAGGTTAAAAGTTCTTTTTCTTTGTGATGAAGTGAGAGTGGGAATCTTTATTCCGGAAGAGTGCACGTGCTAATCCGGAAAGGAGGGAATGCGAGGATCACTGGAGGATCGCACGCGGGCTCAGATGTTTGGGAGCAATTGTGCTCGATCAGATCATGGCAGGATTGGGCCCGCATCGTTTGAAGTGTGGGGAACGAGCTGATTAGGCTTACTTGCATAAATAAAACATTAATTAGTTAATTTTATTATTAATAATTAGCTAAAATACTAATTAAAATGGTCTGATGATTGCACTTTTGTGCTCTCATCACACCCCCCAACCAGCTTATTGCTAGTCTCTAGCAATTTAGTGCGTCAATGATAAAATGAGAGTGTAAAAGTTTTATTTATTATATATATATGAATATACATGAACTAAGATAAATACTCACTTTCGTAGAGCATTAAGATTGCACTTAGCACGTGCAACAAGCCGTTAAACCCCTAGGTTACCCTAGTGGACGAGTGTTGTCTCGTGAGGGTTTGCAGTGAAGTTACCCACAAACTTCAATCCCAAAATAAAATTTGGTTTATGAAATGAAAGTCTTATTTCAAGTACATAACTGATAAGAATTTCAAAAGCACACAAGGTTTTAATTACTAAGTAGCCCAATTTCTAGGTTAGTATGCAATTTAAGTTGAAGTTATTAAGTTTTCCGTTAGGAAGTTGTAAGACTTATTTATACTTGAGTGCTCAGTGAAGTTTGGACCATACACAAGCTAAGGTTTTGGATCTCCAAAATATCGCTAATATTATTAGTTTCCAAGAATTGGTCGGACAAGACCTATTTGCTGATTCAAAATCATCTTATCTGCAGGATTTCGAGAGCTGTGGATGTTTACTTTAATACCTCATGGGTTTTATCTGTAATATTTCAGTTTACTCGAATTTTTACAACGACGGCTTTCACACTATTGTCTTTCTTAAGGTCAATATACATTTTTTTTTTCATCATTTTTTTTTGTTTTTTTTTTCATTAAAGAGAAATGATAGTGTATATATTGTGCACTTTTACTCCTGTGATGATTCCTCCATGTAGCGAGCAATTAGTCGATAATTCTCATACCAGTTGGCATGAGGTGTCGGGCATCAAGACTCCCCTACGGACCTATGCTCGGGTTCCTCATCACAAGCCCGCTGACCTTTGACAATAGGTAGCCCTTTTCGATGTACCTGACTAAATCGACCATTTTTTTTTTTGGATCAGAAAAAGATGGTTCATCAGGATTCGAGGTTGCTACCATATTCTCAACACAATGTCGAACCTATACCTTAGAAAATGCAGGCCAGATGTGTTGTGAAATTCAAAGCACTAATTAGCTTACAACTCACTAAAAGAAACTTAATAAAAAGAACTCACTTTGCACTACTTCCAACTAGTCATTGGGCTCTTAGATTTTATATACCTTGTGTGTTGTATATTTTTTTTTTGATTTTTTTTTCAAAAATTTTAACTAAAAACTTTTTTTTTATAAAATGCGTAAAAATACCCCCAAACCTAAATCTAACATTGTCCTCAATGTTAAAGAAAATTTAAAGCAGTAAGAGGACAGAGGAGAGGTTACCTGATATGGGTGGGTAAATTGAAAATTGGGGCAAAATCCCCCAAACCTGCATGTTAATAATTTTTTTTTTTTTTAATAAAAGAAACTTACATGTTGGGTTGCCTCCCAAAGAGCGCTAAGTTTTATGTCTTCAGCCAGACAAAATGTAAATCTCCTTTTTTTTTTCAACCATTATCTAAGAATGGTTTTGGAAGAGTCCGATGAAGAACAGTCGGCTGATGACGATCTATGCTCATAAGGAGAACAGAACTAAGGGGCGCATGCTTGACCCCTTCCTCGGAATGGGCAAGGTAAGCTTCTAAAGGGTCCTTATTATAAGTTTGTAAGAAAGTCTCCTGAACCAGACTTTCAATCATGTCAACTTCATTGATTTCTTTGTCGTCTGGTGGTTGTTTACTTATATTGAAGACATTAAGCTCGACTTTCATGTTGCCAAAAGATAACTTCAGCATCCCATTTCGACAGTTGATCACAGCATTTTCTGTGGCTAAGAAAGGTCTACCTAAAATTATAGGTGTGTGACTGTCTGGATGTATTGCAGGTTCAGTCTCAAGGATAACGAAGTCCACAGGATAGTAAAACTCATTTACTTTTACTATTACATCCTCTACAATCTCCTTGGGGTACTTCACTGTCCTATCTGCTAAGGAAAGGGTAATATTTGTAGGCTTTAATTCCCCCAAACCTAATTTTTGGTACACATAGTAGGGAAGTAGGTTTACACTGGCTCCTAAATCTAATAGAGCTCTTTGGATGATCGTCTCTCCTATTTTTATTTCAATAGTTGGGCAACCAGGGTCTTTGAATTTCGGGACAATCTGTTGTTGAATGAGAGATGAGGCTTGTGCAGCCATAACAGCTTGCCTAGGAATACTGGTTTTTCTTTTGACCGTGGTGAGGTCTTTCAAGAATTTTGTATAGGAGGGAATTTGTCTTATGGCATCGAGAAAAGGTATATTTATTTGAACAGTTTTAAAGACTTCCATGATTTCATCAAAGTTAGATTGTTTCTTGGAGTCCTGAAGTCTACTGGGAAAGAAAACCTTGGGTTTGTATGTTTCTATGGGTTCTTCCCTCTTTTCCGGTTTGTCCTGTTCTTGACCCCTCTTCTGAATAGGGTTCTTATCGGATTCAGTTTTATTTTTTTTTTCATTTTCAGGAAGTTGGACTTTATTGTCCACTTGCTTGCCAGACCTTAAAGTGGTAATTGCCTGGACTTCATAGGTCGGATTTCCATTAGAATTGATTTGATACTGACCTATCTGACCTTGATTTTGTTGTCTACTAGGGTTAGGCACTGGTTGACTAGGTAGTTCACCTTTCTTTCTATCCCCTAGAGAGTTAGCTATTTGGCTCAGACTAACCTCAAGTTTTGCAATTGCTTGCGCATGGAATTGGTTAGTCTGGGCTTGGGCTGTATTGGTCTGTTGTTGTTGCTTGATAAAATCTTGTTGTTGTTTCATCATATTAGCCATCATGGTTTCTAATTGTGAAGGATGCTGTGGGATAGGGGCATTATAAGGCGGTACAGATGGAACCAAAGGTTGGTTCATTTGTGGTGGACCTATCCTGGGGAAGTTGTTCTGAAAACCTGGTGGACCACCTTGATGCTGAATAGGTTCATTTTGCTTGTATGAGAAATTTGGGTGGAACCTATTATCAGGGTGGTAAACTGGGCTGAACGAGTTGGGAGTGGGCTTCTTAAAGGCACTATATGAATTTAGAGCATTTGCTTGCTCGGCCTTTATGTTAGGCAGACTAGGGCAGCACTCCACTAGATGCTCAGGACTGTTACACAAAACACACAAACTATATGACTCGTGATCCACTTTCATGACGGGATTTGACTCTTTGTATGAACTCGAACTAGTGGAAACAGTGAAAGCATCAAACTTTTTACTCAAGTTGTTCATTCCAGCCACCAGATTGGACATGACATTTTTGAGTTCTGGGTCTGCTTTTATTTCATAATTACCTGGTTTTCTAGACCCAAACTCATCTCTAATTACTTCCTCACCATAGCTACTCCAATTTTGGGCATTTTCAACTAAGTCAACAAGAAATTCATAGGCTTGATCCGGGGTTTGGTTCATGAACCTACCCTTGTGCATGGACTCAATCATGTTTCTATGTGCTGGAGGTAGTCCTTTATAAAAGAAGTGGACCAGATCAGCCTTATCAAGCCCATGGTGTGGGCATTTGACCAACAAGTCATGGAATCTTTCCCAAAGTTGGGAAAATTCCTCCTCAGATTTTCCTCTAAAAGTTCTTATGGCATCCTTAATTTTTTCAGTCTTTACCATAGGATAGAACTTAGCCATGAACTTCTTAGATAGTTGTTCCCATGATGTGATGGAATTTGAAGCAAGGGAATACAGCCATGCAGCAGCACGATCCTCTAAAGTCATGGGAAACAACCTCAATTTAATACCCTCTTAATCTAAGTTTTGATTTCTAAACGTTTGACAGATTGTCAAAAATTTGTTTAGATGAATATAGGGTTGTTCACTCTCGAACCCATGAAACTTGGGTAACATGTTTATTGTTGCAGCCCGTATTTCAAATTGGGCTGCATTATTGATTGGTAATACTATGCAAGTAGGGGGACTAGCGGATGCGGGTGCAAACAATTCATTTAGGGTTCTAATATGTTCACCCATTGTAGAGATCGACGGTTGGTTTACAGTTCGCAAGTTGTGATGAAAAGTTCTGTCAATCTCAGGATCAAATGGGGTTAACTTATCCCTTAATGACCTTCTACCATGCATACATTTTCCACAACTTAATTAGATTCGACTCCTACAATGAACGAAATCCTAAAAGAAGAGAAGGGCTAGACACAGATGACCACAACCAACACCACACAACAATTTGATCCTATTAGTCTTAGAACTAAGTGAGGTTTAGTAGCTTCTTAAATCTAGTTGCACAGAGATGTATCAGGTTAAAAAGTTCCTGAAATTCTCTCCTAGATTAGACAGCTCCTAATCTCCCTTTCAGATTAAGCTTGAGTTTACCAGTTAAGCAATCCAATAATCAGTGACCAGGAAAGTCCCGGGGTGTGTGGTGGTGCCAGAAGGGATACACCGATACCACAATATCCGTAACAGTTCTCACTGTTGTAAAACTTTCCTAGACATCACCAATTACTAAATTCTCACTGGAGTGGCTTTCAGCTGCTTCTTTCCAAGAGCCTAATTGAGCTCGAAAATCCTAAGGCCAACGTCTAATTTGATTTTAATTTAATTTGGCTTAGGATAAATATGCAAGGTGGTGATTTTTGGGCTAAGGACAGGTAATGACTTCCCGACCTTATCTTTTAATGGGTTTTGCCCTTAATTACTTTATGCAAATGCTTAATACTAAATGCAGCAAATAATCAATATTTTTTTTAAAGTTTATGCAATGTCATTAGGTTGTATTGATTAAATGAGCAATCAATAATTTTTTTTTATTTTTTTATATAATTTTTTATTTTTATTTATTATTTTTTTTATTATTTTTTTTATATATAGCAATAACTTGAATGTAAACTAAACACAATTCTTATGCGTCAGTCAATCTCCGAATGCCCGTTGAATAAGCTATGGAGATTACTCCGTGAGGAGTCCCAATAGAGGTATGATCACCTCGGGGGATTGCGCCTTATCAATTACTAGCAAAAATAATATAGATTTTTTTTTAATTTTTTTTTGAATTTTTTTAATATATTTTTTAAATTTAAATTTAAATTTCAAATTTCGAATTTCAGAATTCAAATTTTGAATTTAAATTTTTGAATTTTTGAATTTTGAAATATTTTTTATATTTTATTTTTTATTTTTTTATTTATTTATTTTTTTTTTGAAATTTTTTTTCGAATTTCAAATTTCAGAATTTAATAACTACGAAATTATTAACTAAAAATAATCAAAATAATAAAAATAAAAACTTACTACCGGAGTGCGTTCACTCCGGGCATCCAAAATCCAATTTGATCTTCGTGATCGTTCTTGCTTCTCGATTTGCCTCCCCGGCAACGGCGCCAAAATTTTGTTGTGCGGTTCCTGTCCACCTAAAAATATGCTAGACAGATCGTTGTTAGAACCGACGAACAAAAGTTAAATTTAATTTACTCTTACCTGTTCTACTCGAAGAATAGTGGTTGTAAGAGGTCGATCCACAGGGAGGCGATTGGAGTTGCTTAAAAATTAGAACATTCACTCGGATTTGAAATCGATTTTTGAATGATAAAAGGAAAACATTATCTTGAGGATGTTGAATGATTCCCTGGACTACCAGAGAATGTTTTCTAATTGAAATTAACGGAAAGACAGTTACTTAAATTTGAAAAGCATTTATTTAATTAATCAAAGAAGAGTTTTTTGCATAAATTAAAATGGATGAAAACAGTGCTTAGGGAGATTGAAGCCTGGAACATAGACTGCATAACATAAAACAAACTGCAGGAATTAAACTTAACCTGAAACATGAATTGCATATAAGAAAAATTAAAAGATTTCATAAAAAAAAAACAGAAATTAACTCGAACCTAGAACAGGGATTGCATGAAAGAAATTTTTCTAGATTTCATAAAAAGAAGACTGATTACAAATAAAAGTGGAGATTAGAGGCCTAATACTCCCCTATTTTGCAAATAAAATAAAGAAAAGAAAACAAAGAAAAAAATCACTTCTCTTTCTCTCCCATTCCCACGGTGGACTTCCAACATAAAATAACTTTTTATGTTCTTCTTCTTCCCAAGAACAGAGCACCCCTGTTCTTGAAAAACAGCCGACTCCTTCTTTGGTTCCCACCCCAACCGAGCACACCCTCCCCTTGGCCTTCCCCTTCTCCTTTTATAGCCGCGGGGTCACTTGGAATTTGGGGAGGAATCACCGGTCATCCGAGATGCTGGGAAGGAGGAGGAGATGGCGGGCGGATTGCTCCGGACGACTTCCCTCTTTGGCCACGGACGCGAGATCGCCGGACGCCTAATGCGGAAGGTGGGGACGGCTGGGATTCGGATCGCAGAAGGGAGGTGCGGACTTCCTTCTTCGGGCGCTGCTGGGATCACGGCTTGCATCACGGGGCTCCGGGAGGTGGATCAAGAGCGACTGGGATTGGATGCGGAAGGCACGGATGGAAGGTTCACCGCGTGATACACTGGGGATCTAATCGCGAGATCCTTGGGAAAGAGCTGCTGGTTGATCCGGTTGGGACGCGGCATGGACTGGCACGCTGAAGAAGAAGATCACGGAAGAGCTGGGATTTTGATCGCGTAAGGAAGGAGACGCATGCGGAAGGTGGGGACGCGGGCTGGTGACACGTCTGATACGCGGAAGGCTTGCTGGAGCGTGGCTGAAACGGGCGAGAGAGCCGCTGGAAGGAAGAAGAATGGTGAATCATCAAAACAAATTTCCGTAGCACTGTTCATATGAATAGTGTTTTTACGTAACACTGTTCATATGAACAGTTTCATCTCAAATACTGTTCATATGAACAGTGTTTTCACGGAACACTGTTCATATGAACAGTGATTTCAGGAATGAATAGTAATTTCGGGAATAAATAGTAATTTCAGCTATTGTTTATGGGATTGGAGGTTAAAAAGTTCTTTTTCTTTGTGATGAAGTGAGAGTGGGAATCTTTATTCCGGAAGAGTGCACGTGCTAATCCGGAAAGGAGGGAATGCGAGGATCACTGGAGGATCGCACGCGGGCTCGGATGTTTGGGAGCAATTGTGCTCGATCAGATCATGGCAGGATTGGGCCCGCATCGTTTGAAGTGTGGGGAACGAGCTGATTAGGCTTACTTGCATAAATAAAATATTAATTAGTTAATTTTATTATTAATAATTAGCTAAAATACTAATTAAAATGGTCTGATGATTGCACTTTTGTGCTCTCATCAAGGACAGAGGCCCTTACGGCCATCTTAGGCAGACCACCCCAATCCCCCATAGAGGAGGTGTCCGTAAATCAGCTCTCGGCTGAAATGCGACTCCTCCTGAGCATCATTTCTTGGATCCTTTTTCCTAAGACTGGTCGGTTTGACTTTATCTCGGAAAAGGACCTAGAATTGATGTTCTACATTCTACAAGACATCCCTCTCAACTTTCCAAAGCTCATCTATAGGTACCTCTATGAACTTTTAGATAAACCTCGCTTGAGTCTTCCCTACGGTATGATCTTCACACTTATCTTTAGGGAATTAGAGGTTCCTATCCTTGAGGGAGAACCCTCTCGCTCCCTTAGACATACTGATCATATGGGAGAGGGGACTCTTCATAGGATGGGCTTTCATAGAGTAGATGGAGTTTGGATTACGAGGACATCCTCATCCACATCATCTGACCCCACTCCTCACCATCCACCTAGCCCTAACCATGATCAGGACCACTTCACAGCTCCTCCCACTTTTCCATCCACTTCTAGTCCCTCATTTCCAGCTGAACCATCCACTTCAGCTGCCCCCTCTACAGTTCCACCACCTCAGCAGCCCTTAGAGGTCAGGATCAGCCCTGAGCAGCTCCGAGAGCTGAGAGATGAGATAGTGAGGGAGCTGCGAGCTCCATATAGTGCCCCCTCCATAGATGTCATCCCTTCCACAGCAGTCGTATCTATGATGATAGCCGAGGTTAGGGAGGAGATGTCACATATGAGGAACTTAGTCCAAGGTTAGTACCTAAGCCTTCAAGCCATAAAGGAAGATACGAGACAGATGCGAGACAGCATCAGAGAGGAGCTTCGGAAGGCAGAGTCAAGGTGCTGAAAGGCTTGCAAATGCCATAATCTTCAAGCTTGACTCTATTCAGGAGAGTGTGACCCAGCTGACCAAGACACAATCCAAGGCTACCTCAGAGATCATTTCCCAGCTAGGGAATGTATCTGAGGGGATGAGTCTGGTCCTCAGATCTCACGGACTGGGTATGGGAGCAGCCGCCTTCTCCTCGTCCACTAGGCACCTTAGTGTACTTTTGATTTTATGATGTACAGTCCCTTGAGGACTTTTTCTGATATGTATTCCCTTTTGTACTTAATCTAATGAATAGAAATTTTTTCTTCAAAAATCTATGCACTATGATTTGTTATCTCTTCTGTGTTATATGCTTTTTGCTATGATGACAAAAAGGGGGAGAAAAAGAGAAATGAAAAGGAATATAAACAATATAAACATAATGAGAAAAATGTAAAGAAAGGAATATAAACAAAGATACTTAAGAAAAAATGTAATTTGTTCTTAGTGGATTCAATACCTAGAGGCTGATTATTTCTCTATTGGAGCTCCTCAAGGAGTAATCTCCAGAATCTATTCAAGAAATATTCGGAGATTAGTTGAATCATATTAAAGAACAAATTGTCAAATTTTCCTCGCTAATCAAACAAAATTTAATATAAAAAAAAAATTGAACAAAACAGAATGCAAATATTGAGGGGAAGAATCAAAATTGTAAGAAAGCAATTTAAATTAAAAAAAAATTGATGACCCAAAGATTGATTCATAGATTGATTTTGATGATCACAAAACCTTGAAGTATAGATACTAATGTTTATGTTGCAAGGAGAAAGATATTTATTTTGCAAGGAACATAGCAAGTTGGAAGAACACAAGAAGGCCTCCAAAAGCTCTCAAGAAAAGTTAGAAGAAAGCTACAATTCATTGGCCCAAGTTTAAAGTTCAAAAGGTTCAAATTGGAGGAGTAAAATCAAAGGAAAAATTCGAAAGAATAGTCTTCGAGTCGACTCCTGAGGAATTCGAGTCGACTCCAATGTTTACCGAGTCGACTCCGGGGAAGTATGAGTCGACTCCTAGGAGTCACAGGCAGAAAAGTCAGAGAGCAGTTTTCGGGTCTGAAATTCGAGTCGACTCCAGTGGAAACGCGAGTCGACTCCGATGGTTGGCAGGTCGACTCCAAAGAAAGCAAGAGTCGACTCTCAGCGGTACATAAAGAAAAAGTCAGAGAGCATTTCATGGACTCTGAGATTCGAGTCGACTCCCGCAATACACGAGTCAACTCCGAGACTGCGCGACCATCAACAGACAGAAGATCAAGTTACTGCCTCTGAGATTCGAGTCGACTCCCAGACAGCTCGAGTCGACTCCACGATAGCTTCACGTCAAAAGGGAGAAGACCAACTTTCAGAAACTGAGAGCCGAGTTGACTCCGAGGAAGTTCGAGTCGACTCCAAGACTGGATGAGCCAAAGGACAGAGGATCGGGAGTTCGGGCTCTGAGATTCGAGTCGACTCCCAGGACAGTCGAGTCGACTCGAGTGGATCAAATTCAAAATTGGATCCACGGACTTCAGTGGATGAGCCGACTCCGAAATTGCTAAGTCAGCTCCAGAAGTTGGCGAGTCGACTCCAGGTTAAGACGAGTCGACTCCCAGTCAAGGCATGCACTTTAATTCAAATTTGGAACAGTGGCCGAGTCGTCTCCAGTAAAGCACGAGCCGACTCCTGCAACAGGCGAGTCGACTCCTGATCGCGCGAGTCGACTCCAATCCCAACGGTAATATTGTCAGGAAGTGCAGACTGTGTCCAACGGCTCTATTTTTGTCTCTAACGGCTATATTCTTGTTTCCACGCCATCTAAAGCTATAAAAACAAGAAGAGAGCTAGGAGAGAACTTATGGAAGTGGGAGAGATCATCTAGGAAAGAGATCTCAAAGAGATTACAAAGGAAATCTCCCACAAGCACAAAAGGGCCATCCAAAACGAAATAGAGAGAAGAAGAGCATCCAAGTGAATCCGAAAGCTTCCTCTCCATCCGTGTGCTGCCTCGGGGATCCTCTACTTCATGCCAAATTAGAGGAGGATCAAGTAAAGAAGAAGCCGAGCTCCTCCATCTTCAAAACTCGTTTGAGGGCTTCTCTTTACTCTATTTGTTTATATTGTCATATCTGCTTGTTTAAGAAGCTTTGATTTGTTTTTATTCTTTGTTTTAATATCTTGTAACTTGATTCAATCAAGGGATTGAATCAAGGGGTTAAAGGTTTGTTGGTGAGCCAAAGGAAAAACCAACGGTGTAAGGTTTGTTGGTGAGCCAAAGGGAAAACCAACGGAGTTTAGGTTTGTTGGTGAGCCGAGGGTAAAACCAACGTGTAAGGGTTTGATTGTGAGCCCGGGAAAACAATCGGGGTTGGTTCTAGTCGGTGAGCCTGGGAAACCGACCGAGTTCGTTGTGCGCTCGTAAAACAACAAGTTGGGTTGTGAGCTTGTAAAACAACCGGCTGTAATCGGTAGGATTATAGTGAAATTCCCAAGAGGTCTTGGGGAGTGGATGTAGGTGCTGGGGTGCACCGAACCACTATATGTCCTTTGTGTTTGTAATGCCTCTAGTTATTGTCTAACTAACACACTTACTTACTTAGATAAATTGCTTGCTTAATTCTTATCCGCACATCCCTTAGTTGCAAGCATATTTAATCAAGTCGAAGTCTATACATCAAACCCTTGCTAAGTTTAACTTTCACTGTGCATCTATATAACTTAGCATAGTTAATCAAAAAGTTTAAGAAGTAGCATAAAAGTTTTAAAAGACCCAATTTACCCCCCCTCTTGGGTTGTATCTACTGGGCAACAAGTGGTATCAGAGCAGGTGCTCAAATATTATTTGTAAGTCTTAACCGACTAGAGCCCAAAGATCATGACAACTCAAATAGATAGTTTTCTAGGAGAAGGACAATCAATTGATACACCTCCACTGTTTAATGGTATAAACTACCCATATTGGAAAATACGCATGCGCATTTTCATTCAATCACAAAACTATTATCTATGGAAAATCATAATAATGACCTTCACACACTCTCTTCATATTAATGAGAAGGACTTAGCACAATTAAATGCTAATGCTATGAACATATTATATTGTGCTATTCAAGAAACAAAGTTTTAATGAAATTTCTGCATGCTTATCTGCTAAGGAGATCTGGGATACTTTAGAAAATATTTATGATAAATCTCAGATTAGCTCTCATATGCTTCAATTATATACTAACAATGAGACTGCAGAAAAGGGTGATGAATCTCCCTCAGTCGAGTCGAACTCCAAGTAGCTCAGAGTCGACTCCCAAGTTAGTCGAGTCGACTCCAATAAGGTCCGAGTCGACTCCGAGGCAAATCAGCTTCCTAAAGACAAAGAGAAGAGGAAGCAAGAAGAAAGGAAGAAAAGAGGTAAAGCGCAAGAAAGCCTTGACCAAGAGAAAGTCAGACAAGGAATTGAAAGTTAGGAGCAACAATGAACTACAAGAGGTAACTAACTTATGTCTTATGGTACAAGAAGATAAAGTAGAATCTGAATCTAATCTTACACCAAATGACTTTCATGAAAAATATTCTTATGATGAACTTTTAAAATGCTTTTCATGATTTGTATAGTGAATGTAGAAAATTAGCTAAGGAAAAATAAAAATCTTAAAAAGCTAAATTTAGAAATTTCAAAAAGAAAGAAATTCTATTACTGAAATACAAGACAAACTAAATTCTGAAAATAAAAGTTTAAGGTCATTTTCAGAAGAATTGATTCAGAAAAATCATAGCTTAATTAAAGAAAATCAAAACTTAAGTAAAGAAATTAATCAATTAAAATCTTTTATTAACAAATTCACCGTAAGTTCAGAACGATTAAAATGATGTTTGAAAGCCAATATGTTGCTTGTGATAAATCAAAACTTGGCTTGATTCCTTTACTTAACAATAAATCTCTAGAGAAAAAGGTTATCAATTCATCAAGCAAACCATTAAATAAGATAAGTTATTTCAAAAATGAAAAGGATGGGAATAACAACTTTACCTATCGTTCTAGTATAATTAAAATCAAATGGTACAGTTATTACTATTAAACAGATATGGGTTCCAAAAGGAACCATATGTCCTAACTCTCAAGGACCCAAGCAAGCTTGGGTACCCCAAAATGAAAATATGAGGATGTAGACATAGGTGTGCCAAGATACCCATGGAACAAATAGAACTTTCATACAAATGGGTGTTCTAGACACATATCAAAAAATGAAACTTAAAACATACTTATGAAAAGTAATTTTAAATAATAAAAAAATATAATAATAATAATGAAATCAGTAAACCTTGCATTTCATCATTATTTTTGCTTTAGTATTTGATTGAAATATGAATTGCAAGTATTGACGCAATTTTGTGATATAAAAATACTTTTGAAAATATAATCAAATCACTTCATTTTATAGTATACTTTACTCACTATTGGATAAGTTGCTAAAAGATTAATCAATTTATTAAGAATAACTCTATGAATTCTCTATATGCTTGATTGAGAGTTTTTATCCATGGCATTATCATTTATTGATCATAGATATGATAATGTGTATATGCACTATGAATACCAAGATTAAAGAAACCATCTTTGGCATATAAAATCAACTCATGCTAGTATGTACTTAATCTCAAAAGACCTTGCCATTGGCTTACTTAGATCATCTTCTGAAAGATAAAAGTTTTGCTATGCATACTAACTAAGGAAACAAACAAAAAATCATTTTCAAATCTAAAGATGTTGTTTCCATCACTAAGTTTTCAAAAGCTTACATTGGATTTGTTCTTGGCAAATAAAATTAAAATACTTTCTGTATTTGCTAAATCATGTAAAAGTGTTTCAAATGATAAAGGTTTTCAAACTGTGAAGATAAAGAGTATCATGGCATAGTGTTGAAACCAAAATCCTGATAAAGTTTATACAGAAATTAATTATTTCAGCACCAAGGACACCTTAAGTAAAATAGGATTAATAGAATTCTTGAAGAAATGAAAAAGACAATTGTGTATGATAGTCATCTACTTAAATAATTTTTTTTTTAGGCTATCATCACTGGCTTGTCATACATATGACTTCTATTAGATCTATTTTTGATGAAAACGTCTTTTGATCTTCTGAAAAATAGAAAATGAACCATTGGCATATCTCTCATATTTTTCAGTCGTACATACTATGCTTGATATGGTCTTATGAAAATAATGCCAAATCTGATAAAGATATTTCTATTCTTGGATATCATTCATCAAGCAATGCATATAGAACATTCAATGAAAAGATTCGAGTTGTAGAAATATTAATTCATTTTGTTCCTTATGAGATTAATGATTTATTATCAAGATACTAAAATTAAATTATATATGTATTATGGTTAATCTTTTACATATAACAATCTGAAAATATGTTAATAATTAGAACCAAGTTGAGTTTTTCAGAAATGCACTTAATGAAGAAAAATTGATGAATACTAAAAGACTAAATCAAGAAAAGATCTTGATGAAATTCTTGCATGATTAGAAGTAAAGATCACCATTATCACTTGCTTGCTTTATGAGCTTTATATTCTATCAAATGAATGTGTAGAATGGACTCCTATGTGCTTATTTTATTAAAGAAGATATATGTTAAATAACCACCATATTTGAAAACACTCATTACAAATGTGATAAAGCAATATATGATTTGGAACAAGCATCAAAGCATGATATAAAAGATTAAGTAACCTTTTTGATAGAAAGTAATAGTGATAAATCTATGCTTCAAAAAGAAGAATTTGTGATATCTTATTTGCTCAAAGTATACATTGATGACATCATTTTTGGTTCTACTAATGAAGATTTATATGGAGATTTTACTAAGCTCATGCAAAGTGAGTTTGAAATATGTATAATGAATGAATTAACATTTCTCTCAAACTCCAAATTAAGACAAATAAGAAAGGGGATCTTCATTGACCAACATTAGTCCACAAGAAAACTCTGATAGAAGATTGGCATGAAGAAGGTATGTCTATGACCCCATCTTGTAGAATTTGTAAAGGATGAGCAAAGTAGATCTATTGTTTAAAGCTGTATTGAAGCATGATAGAATAATTATTTATCATACAGCTAGTAGACCAGATTGTATGCTCATTATGTGACCTTGTGCAAGACTTCAATCTAACTTTAATTAATTATATTTTATTGATAACAAATACGTCATAATCTGAATTTTGATAGAAACAAACGTTTAAGATAAATTGATTAAAACTTAGTTAACACATCTTATTAATAATTATCTTAAGCAAATAGAATCCAAACTAAATTGATCTTGAAAATAAGAAATTAATTTGACCTCGATAAATCTTTCTATTGCCTCACATGCTTGTCCTTGAACTATCTTGGTTAATGAAACTATCTCATTAGTTCAAGTGATATGTGCTTGCTTATATTTAGGCATTCTCTTGAAGTAAAGTGACTTAATATTCAACTATTGTCTTACCTTATGTTGAGTCATCTAGTTTTAAAAAAATTATTATATGTTGAATGAATATTTTGTATCTTAAAGAAACTAAAGACCTTCTTTCAAGAAAGAAAAGGAGTTTGTTTAATAATGCAGGATCCTTGAGCAAGAAAATGAAAGATCTCAACTTGAAGGATATCTCCGTGTAAGATACAATAAATATTCACATGCAAACAAGAAAGAGAACCTTCTTCAGCCAAAAGTTCATACATAAGGAATCTAGTAGGTATTTGACTGAAGAATGCAGAATGAATTGGTAATTCTAGATACTTCTCTCACAAATTAATTGAGCAAAGTCTATAACTTAAATCTTATTATGGCATGATTAAATTCTTTAATTATTAATTTTTGATATCATGTCTATATGTGTATTGACTGACTTGTACTTTTAGAAACTGTTTCATGGTTTGCCCAAACTAAATTATTTCTTTGCCTATATCATAACCATGAAATACACAAGTATATGCTTAAAATTTTGATGTAAAATAACTTGTGAGAAGTTATGAATCCTTGAGCATAATGAAAATGTTGTTTGCATGATATACATATATATGATACATAAGATTATTTCTTTATTCTGCTCTTTCATGTAAATTACTTGAGAATAACAAAAAGAGAGAGAGATAAAGAAAAGAAAATGGACATTGTTCAAGAGATGAAAAATCTGAGCAAAGGCAAGTACTTCAATCTTAAGAAAAAGCAAAACAAGCATAATATATTCGGCACATTTGGAAGGGATAAAATCTATAATTAATTACACTCAAACAGGGAGAGTTTGAAGTAAACATTTTAACCTTTCTATATTGCTCATCATAGGGATGGTGCCAATGGGAGGCTAGTGGTAGTACCCGGCACTATTTGACCCAACTATTCGGTGTAGGGCATATTAGGGACGGCACAAGAGGGAGGCTAGTGGTAGTACCTCGTGCCCCTTCCCAACTCCACCGGATAGGGAGCAAATAGAGTATAGAGCTTAAGAAAGTTAAAAGAAAGACAAAGTAAATGAAAGTATACAAGAAAGAATCAATTCAAATTTTTAGTCACATGGAAACACACGTTAAGGATGAAATTAGTGCAAAATTATATTTAAATAGGAGGAGCTTATTTGAAAAGAATTGATTTTGATACTTGACATGCTTGTTCTTAATATTTTAATGTATGACTTAACACACACTATATTTTGCATGTGGCATGATATTTTAAATTATGGGTTCTCAATATCTTTTGTAGTACCCCATACTTGGACAATTTGATTGAATGTTTGAAATGCTACATAACATCTTTTGTTTGGTTTTATTGAAAAGAAATTCAGATTTGTTATTCACAATCATCGTTAAAATCTGAAAGTTAAATAAATTTGTAAAAAAAAAAAAAGGGAGAAGAGAAGGATATCTCTATTTAGGCAAAATGAATTGAGTTTGTCTTATCCATCAACTTGCTTAACTTTGGTATATAATGTGCTAACTCATACCAAAATTCAACATAAATACAAATATTCTGAATATGCTTGAAATATGTGTTTTCAATCGTAATGATTTAAGATAAGCTACAATGTGGAAGATCCATATCTCAAATTATGACTTTGAAAGCCTCTTTTGAAAATCTTTATGAAATTCAGAATCTGATTTCGTATAAAAGCTTAAACTCAATATGATTTCTAAAATAAAATCTTAATTTAAGAAAAACAGAATTAATTTTGATGCCCTTGGTTGATTGCTCCGATAACGCATCGCCGAAACATATCTTTTCTTATCGTTAAAATGTACTAATATTGGTCAAATGATGTGTCTTTCGATGATCTTGATTGCAAACAAAAATTTCTAAATATATGATCTTATTTTGATATTAAAAAAGATTTATTGTGTTTCATGAATACATTGGTGAAAAACTATGATTAAGAAATTGAGTTCTATAAATATATATACCTCAATGATCATCTATATATTTTTTCTCTCCTACATTCTTAAAGATTTCCATCAGAATATCAATAGAGTGAATGATCTTAAAACTAGAAATATTTCAGTTCACTCAAATGACTCTAAAAGAAAGAACATGTAAATGCTTTTGAAAGAAATTGAGCTTCAATTGAATCATTTTCTGATTAATACTTTTATACATTTTTTCTAAGATTAGGAGAAGCATAACTTGTTCTTAAAGGATTAGAAAGAGTGATTACTATAAATTCTGAATATTCTAGATCACTCTACATTCTTGATATTACAGAATTTCAGTGTTATTCACGTTTATCACTAAAATCTGAAATTCAACAATTTAAAATGATTAAAGAAGAATGCATCTTTTGAGGGGGAGATTTAGATATTCAGTATCCTAATCCCAAAGACACTTTATTTTGATGCATACCTTGATTTTTATGGATTGATTTTGATGAACCTCCTTATATTACAATACTTGCTTTAATTATAAGTTTATACCTTGAGATGAGTTCTATAAAGGTTGTCTTGTCTCAAACCTTGAGTCTTATGAAAATAAGCTGAAATATATTTTTGAGATTGACAATCTTATTGAACATTATCTACAAATTCTAAACTCTTAAAATGGAATGAAAAAGGGGGAGAATAACGTGTAAAATTTTCTTGAGTATCTTTTAGAAAATCTATTTTGATATTCACTAATGAGTCCTAATTGACTTGATCTTTAAAACTTAAATTGTGTGCCAATTCATATTTTTATGTATCAAATTTTTTTTTAGGAATAAAAGAATAAAGTCTTTAAAAGAGCTTTAAAAGAACCTTCAAAGCCTTGAACTTTATGTATACTCTAAGATATATTATAAATTGCATGAATTCATATTTTGGTATTTATGCCACAATATTTTTACACCATAAAAGCACTTTGCAATCATACTTAATATATTGCTCTTATACTCAGAAAATTAGTTAAATTGCTCTCATGTTGATAAAATACTTAATAGATTGGGCACAAGATCTTAAATGAACAAGCTTTCACACTTATTATTGAAGAGAGGTTAGATTTCCACTTCTTGAATTAACCTAAGGAAGATTCCACCTACACTTGATTAGAAAACTATCTGTGGTATCAACTTAGAAAACTTCTTGAAAACTATCTTCATTGGCTCTGATCTGTGCTCACTAATCTGATTCCAATATTATTGCCTTAAGTTATATGATTCATATCCTTGCAATAATTTAACATTCAAATCAGAGTACAATAAGGGAAAGAAATATTTGAGTGTTCTTATCTTTGTGCTTAATGTTCCCTATCTTTTTGATGTTGTCAAAAGGGGGAGAAATATCTAAGTATATGCAAATATCTAAGTATATGCTCATAATGCCTTTATGCTTTGAATTGAATACAAATCAGTTTAAATTGAAATATGTTGATTGTGTTAAGCTGATTAAATCTAAAGCATTATCATGAAGTATGTTTTAAAAATATATGTTTTCTACTTCATGCAACTTTGCTATGTATTACTTCTAGAAAACAATATCTTTTATATTGCATATACTCCAAGTTTTGTCATCATCAAAAAGGGGGAGATTGATGACCCAAAGATTGATTCATAGATTGATTTTGATGATCACAAAACCTTGAAGTATAGATACTAATGTTTATGTTGCAAGGAGAAGATATTTATTTTGCAAGGAACATAGCAAGTTGGAAGAACACAAGAAGGCCTCCAAAAGCTCTCAAGAAAAGTTAGAAGAAAGCTACAATTCATTGGCCCAAGTTTAAAGTTCAAAGGTTCAAATTGGAGGAGTAAAATCAAAGGAAAAATTCGAAAGAATAGTCTTCGAGTCGACTCCTGAGGAATTCGAGTCGACTCCAATGTTTACCGAGTCGACTCCGGGAAAGTATGAGTCGACTCCTAGGAGTCACAGGCAGAAAAGTCAGAGAGCAGTTTTCGGGTCTGAAATTCGAGTCGACTCCAGTGGAACGCGAGTCGACTCCGATGGTTGGCAGGTCGACTCCAAAGAAAGCAAGAGTCGACTCTCAGCGGTACATAAAGAAAAAGTCAGAGAGCATTTCATGGACTCTGAGATTCGAGTCGACTCCCACAATACACGAGTCGACTCCGAGACTGCGCGACCATCAACAGACAGAAGATCAAGTTACTGCCTCTGAGATTCGAGTCGACTCCCAAACAGCTCGAGTCGACTCCACGATAGCTTCACGTCAAAAGGGAGAAGACCAACTTTCAGAAACTGAGAGCCAAGTCGACTCCGAGGAAGTTCGAGTCGACTCCAAGACTGGATGAGCCAAAAGACAGAGGATCGGGAGTTCGGGCTCTGAGATTCGAGTCGACTCCCAGGACAGTCGAGTCGACTCGAGTGGATCAAATTCAAAATTGGATCTACGGACTTCAGTGGATGAGCCGACTCCGAAATTGCCAAGTCAGCTCCAGAAGTTGGCGAGTCGACTCCAGGTTAAGACGAGTCGACTCCCAGTCAAGGCATGCACTTTAATTCAAATTTGGAACAGTGGCCGAGTCGTCTCCAGTAAAGCACGAGCCGACTCCTGCAACAGGCGAGTCGACTCCTGATCGCGCGAGTCGACTCCAATCCCAACGGTAATATTGTCAGGAAGTGCAGACTGTGTCCAACGGCTCTATTTTTGTCTCTAACGGCTATATTCTTGTTTCCACGCCATCTAAAGCTATAAAAACAAGAAGAGAGCTAGGAGAGAACTTATGGAAGTGGGAGAGATCATCTAGAAAAGAGATCTCAAAGAGATTACAAAGGAAATCTCCCACAAGCACAAAAGGGCCATCCAAAACGAAATAGAGAGAAGAAGAGCATCCAAGTGAATCCGAAAGCTTCCTCTCCATCCGTGTGCTGCCTCGGGGATCCTCTACTTCATGCCAAATCAGAGGAGGATCAAGTAAAGAAGAAGCCGAGCTCCTCCATCTTCAAAACTCGTTTGAGGGATTCTCTTTACTCTATTTGTTTATATTGTCATATCTGCTTGTTTAAGAAGCTTTGATTTGTTTTTATTCTTTATTTTAATATCTTGTAACTTGATTCAATCAAGGGATTGAATCAAGGGGTTAAAGGTTTGTTGGTGAGCCAAAGGAAAAACCAACGGTGTAAGGTTTGTTGGTGAGCCAAAGGGAAAACCAACGTGATTAAGGTTTGTTGGTGAGCCAAAGGGAAAACCAACGGGGTTTAGGTTTGTTGGTGAGCCGAGGGTAAAACCAACGTGTAAGGGTTTGATTGTGAGCCCGGGAAAACAATCGGGGTTGGTTCTAGTCGGTGAGCCTGGAAAAACCGATCGAGTTCGTTGTGCGCTCGTAAAACAACAAGTTGGGTTGTGAGCTTGTAAAACAACCGGCTGTAATCGGTAGGATTATAGTGAAATTCCCAAGAGGTCTTGGGGAGTGGATGTAGGTGCTGGGGTGCACCGAACCACTATATGTCCTTTGTGTTTGTAATGCCTCTAGTTATTGTCTAACTAACACACTTACTTACTTAGATAAATTGCTTGCTTAATTCTTATCCGCACATCCCTTAGTTGCAAGCATATTTAATCAAGTCGAAGTCTATACATCAAACCCTTGCTAAGTTTAACTTTCACTGTGCATCTATACAACTTAGCATAGTTAATCAAAAAGTTTAAGAAGTAGCATAAAAGTTTTAAAAGACCCAATTCACCCCCCCTCTTGGGTTGTATCTACTGGGCAACAAAAATAAGCCAAACATTTAAGTGTATTTTTTTTTAAGATTTATATAATTCCAAATGAAAGGGGGAGCCTTAATTTCAAAGTTTACTGACTCATACCCTTCAACTTTAGATACACTAAATGACTAGATATTTGAATTCATTTTGAAACTTTACTACAATTCAATTTATATCCGAGCAATTCACTTTACAAATGCTCAATGTTTTGTCATCATCAAAAAGGGAAAGATCGTGGAGTGATTGATTAAACCCCTATTTGATTTTGATGAGCTCAAAGCATTTGAGTATATCTTATGTTATACTAATGAATTCAATCTAGTGTTTCAGGCAAATATTTATGTATTTCGAATTGAGTACCTCAAGCTTTGGTTCATAATAATTTGGACAAGTATTAGACTCTATTTGTACCAAAGACTGAATCTCGAGTCAACTCCAGAAGATTACGAGTCGACTCCAAGTGGTTTAGAGTTTCTGGCACGAGCTCGAGTCGACTCCGATACTCTACGAGTCGACTCTGCCTGAGAACAGAAAGAAAGACAGAAAGATGGTTTTCAGACCCTGTCAGTGAGTCGACTTCAGAAGGCTTTGAATCGACTCCAATAATTTGCGAGTCGACTCCCGACAGTTCCGAGTCGACTCCAAGGAGTAACAGACAGAAAGACAGAGCGATGGGTTTTAGACCCTATTACCGAGTCGACTCTAGGAGGATGCGAGTGGACTCCGACGTTTGACGAGTCGACTCCTAATTAGGTCCGAGTCGACTCTCAGAGGAAAGCAGATTGAAAGATAGAAAACCAAACTCTGTAACTCTGTGAACGAGTCGACTCCAAAAATTTCAGAGTCGACCCCCAAGTCAGCCGAGTCGACTCCAACAAAGTGCGAGTTGACTCCGAGGCAATTCAAATTAACAGACAGAGAATCGGTCTTTCAGGCTCTAAGAGCCGAGTCGACTCCAAGAGAAGCCGAGTTGACTCGAGAGTGAAATGCAGATAAATGGATCTCTGAAATCTTGAGAACGAGCCATCTCCAAAATGCTGAGTCATCTCCAGATGTTGGCGAGTCGACTTCAAGTTAGGTTCGAGTCGACTCCAGGACGAGAGAACACTGATGAGAGTACAACAGTGAAATTTTCATACTATCTTAATTAGTATTAGAGCTAATCTTTATTAATAAAATTGATTAAATTAATGTTTTATTTGTATCTGAGTGCAAGTAATTCAAAAGACCCAATAACGCTGGGTTTGAGCCCAATGCTAGGCGTTCCGAGCTCAACAAATCCTTAGCGTCGTGGAGATCCCAGCTCATTCACATTGCCCCCGCAGATTCCACGCCTGCATGGAAAATCCAAATGCAATCTTGTTCGCTCGTCCCATGCATCCACCTTCCAGATGCAACATTTCATCCGTGAAGCAACACCCAATGCATTTCACCTTTAATGCAATCCTCACAAGAGGGAGAGCTCTCCCAACAGTTTTCTTCATCCCATCTACCGTGGCTTCCAACGAACAGACAACGCTCCAATCTCATCTTCCCAACCGACCGTGGATCTCCCAAGCATCGTGGCATCTCATCAGCATCCTTTCGTCTCCCCTGTTTCTTCCCAGCTCATCCACGCGTTCCAGCAGAAGAGTCCCAAGCGATTCGACTTCATTCATCCCGTGTCTCAAGCAACCGGATCATCTCCAAGCCACGGGTCTTGCATTCAAATCCAACATCAATGTCTGCAGGTTCTCAAAATTCTGCAACGTTCCCAGCCGAAGAGTCCCAAGCCATGTCTCATCCGCTCCCAAAGGCTACCAAATCGTCTGCATTCGAAGCTCCCCATCCGTTCGGTTTGTCCTAGCAGCGTTCCAGCTTCTTCAACATGCTATAAGAAGGAGCCGAGAGAGCAAGGTTGAAAGGGGGGGGGATTCAGGTAGAGGCGGGAAGAGGATTTCCATTCATTCAACCACAGCCAACGGAAGAGGAGGAGGCCAGCAGCCGTGCGACGGAGGAGGAAGAGGCCAAGGGAACCAGCGAAGCAAAACACCTCATCTCCTCTTATGATCCGTCTTCTCAACCGGGTGGAAGAGGAGGAGAGGTGAGGGAGGAGAACCGGGAGCGGCTGCACGAAAGAGGAGAGGCGAGGGAGGAGAGAAAACAGAGCACTCTATTTTCTCAACCAAAGAAAAAAAAAAAAGGGATTTATGCTTTATTTTATTTATTCTATGCTAATCTCTTTTATAAAAATGCTTGCATCTCATATGGATAGCTAAATCTCTTTTAGCTAAGGCTAAGGAAAAGCCTAGCATTTTCTTCATGTATTTTCTTAAATCATCAATGGGATTTTAATATTTTTGATTTGATTTATGGTGCAGTAGATTGATAGAAATTATTTTAAACTTATATATTTTTTTTGATTTGTTATTTTTCCTGGGTATAACAGATGCTTAGAAATCCTTGTAGTTTAAAATAGAATTACTGTAATGCTGCCCATAAAACTAAATCTATTTTATTATGATTAATAGATGATTTTAAAAAAAAGCATGATGAAGTGCTAGGCCGAATACTGATGCCTTAATTATAATTTTATCAATTCTAATATTATTTAGCCTTTAGTTTTTGTTCAGTATCAAATTCCTGTGGATTCGATCTCAGACTCACCGAGAATATTACTTTGCTACACCCTATACTTGGGGTATCCTACGTTTAATTATTTTTTTTAAGAAAGAGCAAGATTAAAAACGTAGCAAGTTTTTTGGCGCCATTTCTGGTTCTTCAATTTTTCTTTATTTTTAACACGACTGAAATTTCAATTCTTTTCAGATTCAAGGGCGACACAAAGTAGGACCAATAACGAGAAAGATCAAGATCAAATTTTTGGATACCCGGAGTGAACAAACTCCGGCCGTGAGTATTTAAATTAATTTTTCTATTTTGTTCATACTATTCCTCTTTTTCCTAGATTAGAATTTTACTCTTGTTAAAAAAATAAAAAATTATTAATTAAAATAATAAAACTAAATAAATAAATAAATAATTTAGCTAGTTTGTTTGATCAATTATTCAAATACAATTTAATGTCATGACATAAAATGTTAAAAATCTTCTTGATTGCTGCATATAGTATAAAGCATTTGCATAAAATAATCTAAGGGCTGAACCCATTAAAAAGATAAGGTCGGGATTTCATCACTCGTCCTTAGCCCAAAAATCATCCCAATGCATAAATATCCTAAGCCTAATTAAAATCAACTAGACATTAGCCCCTAAGGATATTCGAGCTTAATAGGATGAAGACCACCGAAAGTTACACCAATTTCGCTCTGTTATCTGGTCGATGTCTAGGCAAGCTTTGTCCCTCTAAGTGATTAAAGGGAGACAGTTTCTGTTCGAGGAAAGTGGGTTTTAAGTGGGACCTTTTCTATATGCATCGTGACCCCTCCACTTACCTAAGAGCTTACCTGGTCGACTAAGGTTAATAGACCGGATTGGAGGCTTAGGTGTCCTCTTCAAACCAGTTAGGAGCTGTCTAGAATTTTTAGGAAAACCTTAGAAATTGTTGGGTGATGTTTTAATGCATGTTCTAAATAAACTTTTGTTTTACTGTATTAGGATATTTGGTGTAAAAATAATAATAATAATAATAAATAAAAATAAAAGTAATAAAAAAATAATATAACTCAGTATATGCTGTTGTGGGAGAGAGATAAAATGAATAGATTATTTCGAGTTGAATTAAAAGATAAAAATTTAATTGTTCAAAATTCAAATAATCAAATGGAAGATAATGGTGGTAATCAGGGAGATAATGAATTTCAAGATGACTTACCTATTAGAACGCTTCGTGATTATCTATAACCCACTAGGACCAGTACTCCATCTTGTATGGTTATTCCTACTGCTGCGGGAGCTTTTGACATGAAACCAGGAATAATCCAATTAATCCCAAAGTTTCACGGACTCGATTCTGAAAGTCCCTATTTGCACCTGAAAGAATTTGATGAAGTGTGTTCAACACTTCATTTCAATGATGTCACTAAAGAGGTAGTTAAGCTTAAGTTATTTCCTTTTTCTTTAAAGGAAAAAGCTAAATCATGGTTACACTCCTTAAGGCCTAGGACCATAGCTACCTGGCAAGAAATGACAAGAGAATTTTTAAAGAAATTCTTCCCAACACATAAAACAAACACACTTAGAAGAAATATCATGAACTTCGCACAAAAAGATGGAGAAACATTTTTTCAGTGTTGGAAAAGATTTAAGGGTCTTCTGCTTGCTTGCCCACATCATGGATATAAAATTTGGAGGATCATTAGTTTCTTTTATGATGGTTTGTCCTCCAATATGAGACAATTTGTAGAAATGATGTGTAATGGTGAATTCATGAGTGAGGAGCCAAATGAAGCCTGGGATTATTTTGATCTTTTAGCAGAAAATGCACAAGCTTGGGATACAACAGATAAAAATGAAAAATCTAAAATAGCACCTAATGCAAAAGAGGGAATATATCTTATTAAAGATGATAATGATGTCAATGTAAAAATTGCTAATCTGACTAGGAAGGTTGAAGCCATGGAATTAAGCAAAGCTAATATAGAAAAAGCACAAGCTATTGTTGAAAGTATATGTGGAATCTGCGAGAGTAATGCACATGTGACCAAGGATTGTCCTACAATCCCTGCTTTTCAAGAAGTGTTGCATGATCAAGCAAATTTCACCAATACTTATAAAAGACCATTTCCAGAAACATATAATCCTAGTTGGCGAAACCATCCTAACTTTAGTTGGAGACATGGACCCACTGCCAATGAATCTCAAGGAAATTATGTTCCTACTCCTTATGTGCCACCACATAGAAAATCCCTTGAAGATACTTTGCAAACCTTCATGCAAGGGGCAGACTCAAATAAATCAGAATACAATGCAATCACTCCAAGAACTTAAAAATTCTATAGGTAGAATTGAGGCTCAACTCAATGTTAGGGAAAAAGGGACATTTCCAGCCCAACCTCAATCTAACCCAAACGGTCAACATGAGGTCCATGAAGCAAGTTCATCCCAACCTAAATTTGAACAAGTTAAGTCTATCACAACCCTTCGTAGTTAAAAAATAATTAACACAGAAATTCCGAAGAAGGATGCCAAACCTGAAAAATCTATTGAAAAGAAGGATGAAGATGATAATGAGCAAGATGATCCAATACCCCATCACAAGATAGTTGCTCCATTCCCTCAGCGCTTGCTTGCAGCTAAAAAGGGAATACCTGACCAAAAAATTTTGGAAATCTTTAAACAAGTAAAGATTAACATTTCTTTATTAGATGCCATTAAGCAGATCCCATCTTATGCCAAATTTTTAAAAGATCTTTGTACCATAAAGCGAAAACTTTACGTACAAAAGAAAGCTTTTCTAACTGAACAGGTGAGTGCTATTCTCAAACACAACACCCCACCTAAGTATAAAGATCCTGGTTGTCCTACCATATCTTGCATCATAGGAAACTTCAGGATACAAAGAGCCCTTCTTGATTTAGGTGCAAGTATTAACTTACTACCGTATTCAGTTTATGAACAGTTAGGACTTGGTGAACTAAAACCCACCAAGGTTACTCTCCAACTTGCCGATCGATCTATAAAGATACCAAGAGGAATAGTTGAGAATGTACTTGTCCAAATTGATAAATTCTATTTTTCAGTCGACTTCATAGTGTTAGATACCCAGCCTGTCATGAATTGTACCACTCCAATACCTGTCATTTTAGGCCGCCCATTTCTAGCTACTTTCAATGCTTTGATCAACTGTCGAAATGGAATAATGAAAATGTCATTCGGGAATATGACTATAGATTTTAATATATTTAAACATTTGCAAACAACCCGATAATGACAACGAAAATGATGAAATTCATGGAGTTAATCTGATCGACTCCATTGTAAAAGATGCTCTTGTCCCATCTCTTTCTTCTGATCCTTTAGACACATGCCTAACTCATTTCGGAAATACAGATATCAACCAAAACTTTAGAGAAATCAGTGCTATATTAGATTCAGCTTCTTTGTTGGATACAGATAGATGGAAATCTCGTTTTGAAGAATTGCCCCCATGCAACAATAGTCCTCTACCATCTAGTATTCAAGCACCTAAACTTAAGCTAAAACCGTTGCCATCTGAGCTCAAGTACGCATACCTTGGTCAAGAAGAGACTTTTCCTGTGATCATATCATCCCAACTCGAACAAAGTCAAGAATTAAAATTGTTAGAAATTCTCAAAGAGCATAAGGGAGCAATAGGGTGGACAATTGCTGATATCAAAGGAATTAGTCCCTCAATTTGCACTCATAGAATCCACTTAGAAGCTGATGCCAAACCTTCTTGTCAACCTCAACGTCGATTGAACCCCAAACAAGAAGGATGTGGTGAGGGCAGCAGTTCTGAAACTTCTGAATGCGGGTATGATCTACCAAATTTCAGATAGTGAATGGGTAAGTCCAACCCAAGTGGTCCCGAAAAAATCTAGTGTTACTGTAGTAAAAAATGCCAACAATGAATTAGTTCCAACTAGGGTCCCCACTAGTTGGTGTGTATGCATTCACTATAGAAAACTTAATTCTGTCACTAGGAAGGATCACTTTCCTCTACCTTTTATTGATCAAATCTTAGAAAGGTTGGCAGGACATAAATATTATTGCTTCCTAGATGGCTATTCCGGTTACAACCAAATTGCAATTGATCTTGAAGATCAGGAAAAGACCACTTTTACATGTCCTTTTGGCACATTTGCTTCCAAGAGAATGCCATTTGGGTTATGTAATGCTCCTGCAACCTTCCAAAGATGCATGCTCAGTATTTTCTCTGACATGGTTGAGCGCTTTTTGGAAGTCTTCATGGATGATTTTTCAGTTTTTGGCTCCCCTTTTGAAAACTGTGTGGACCATTTAAGGCTAGTCTTAATTCAGTGTGAGGAGAAAAATCTAATCTTAAACTAGAAAAAGTGCCATTTCATGGTAACTAGGGGAATTGTTCTCGGGCATGTCATTTCATCTGAAGGAATTGAAGTAGACAAGCCTAAAATTGACTTAATTGCTAACTTACCCAACCCAAAAACTATCAAAGATATACGCTCATTTTGGGTCATGCAGGATTTTATAGGAGATTCATTAAAGATTTTAGCTCAATATCTAAACCCTTATGTAATCTCCTTCAAAAGGAAACCCAATTTGTATGGTCTGAAGAATGCCAAAAAGCTTTTGATAAACTTAAAAGCTTACTGACCTTTGCTCCCATCATGCAACCACTCGACTGGTCGCTTCCTTTTGAAATCATGTGTGATGCTAGTGAATATGCAGTTGGGGGAGTTTTAGGGCAAAGAAAGAAAAGGAAACCTTATGTTATCTACTATGCAAGTAAGACTTTAAATAGTGCACAAATGAATTACACCACTACGGAAAAGGAACTCTCGCTGTAGTATTTGCACTAGATAAATTTAGGTCTTACTTGATTAGATCCAAAATCATTATCTACACTGACCACGCTGCGCTTAAGTACCTTCTTTCAAAAAAGGATACTGAGGCTCATTTGCTTAGGTGGATCCTTCTACTCCAAGAATTTTTTCTAGAAATAAGAGATAAAAAAGGGGTAGAGAACGTAGTAGCTGATCACTTGTCCCGTCTCACTCTTCCAGATTCTATAGACAATTCACCTATAAGAGACACTTTCCCTGATGAGCAAACTCTTTAAGATCCAGTCGTCACCCTGGTTTGCAGACATTGCAAATTTTCTTGTCATGGGTGAACTCCCTATTCATTGGAATAAACAGGACAAAAAAATTTTTTTGACCAAAATAAAAAAATTTTTCTAGGATGATCCTTATCTTTTCAAATACTGCCCAGACCAAATTATTAGGAGGTGTGTACCTAATGATGAATTTATTAGTGTCATTTCCTTTTGTCATTCTGAAGCTTGCGGTGGTCATTTCTCTACTAAGAAAACGGCTGCAAAAATTTTACAGTGCGGTTTCTATTGGCCCACCTTGTTTAAAGATTTCCATAATTTTTGCAAAAGCTTGCGAGCGTTGTCAAAAGTTAGGTGGGATAACTCGTAGGAATATGATGCCCCTCAACCCAATTTAATTATCAAAATATTGATTGTTGGGGAATAGATTTTATGGGTCCATTTCCTCCTTCATTCGGAAATTTGTACATCTTAGTAGCTGTAGATTATGTCTCCAAATGGATTGAGGCAATTCCTTGCAAGAATAATGACCATAAAACTGTTTTAAAATTTTTACAAGAAAACATTCTTTCCAGATTCGGAACGCCCTCGAGCCATCATCAGTGATGGAGGTTCACACTTCTGTAATAAGCCTTTTGAGGCTTTAATGCGAAAATATGGGATCACCCATAAAGTCGCCACCCCTTTTCATCCACAAACAAATGGACAAGTCGAAGTATCCAATCGATCAATTAAGAATATTCTGGAAAAAATGGTTAACCCAAATCGCAAAGATTGGTCTTTGCGTTTAACTGATGCACTCTGGGCTTATCGTACTGCTTTTAAAAGCCCGATTGGTATGTCTCCGTACCATCTTATTTTTGATAAACCGTGTCACTTGCCTGTGGAATTGGAGCATAGAGCCTACTGGGCTATTAAGAGATTTAATTTTGATATGGATAAGGCTAGTTCACTACGCAAACTTCAACTTAATGAACTAGAGGAAATTAGGAATGAAGCATATGAGAATGCTCGAATTTATAAGAACAAAATGAAAGTCTTTCATGATAGAAATATTATAAGAAAAACATTTGAGCCGTCTCAGAAAGTTCTATTGTATAATTCATGACTTCATTTATTTTCAGAAAAATTGAGATCTAGGTGGACCGGCCCATTTATAGTTAAAACTGTTTATCCGTATGGAACCGTTGAGATAGAGAATCCAAACACCGGTAATATTTTTAAAATAAATGGCCAATGTTTGAAGTTATTTTTGGACAACTTTACCCCAGAGGTTGAATCGACCAATCTGGAAGATCCTGTTTATCAGGATTGATCTCTATATCTGCTAGAGATCCTCGGTTTGTACATAATTTTTCTTTCTTTCATTTTCTATTGATATGACAATTGGTGAGCAACAACAGTGTGCGGTCATTCTATCAGATAAATTCTAACCTTTAGCCTTATTATCCTTCATACAATCATATTTAATGCATTCATGTTGAAACATTGGGGACCAATGTTGAATTTAAGTTGGGGGAGAGATTACTGTATTTTCTATATATCATACCAATTGTCACTATATTTCAAAAAAAATTTATTTAAAAATATATATATATATAAATAAAAAATAATACAAAAAATAATATATATAATAATAATAATAATATAGTAATAATAATAACAAACATATATTTTGTTGCATTTAATTACCACTTTAATTTTTTTTCAAAGAAATAAACATGTGGCAGCTATTAAGGCAAGGAGCACATTATGACTTATTAGAGACCTATTATTAAGATCCCCACACAAGTATTCAATGACAATAGGAAAGCCTTAGGAGTTCACTTGTGTTACCTATTGTTTGTTAACTTTATTCGCAAGAGAAGTACGAGTGTCCTTGTCCTAAAAGTTCATGATTTGGTTTTCATATAAAGATAGAGTTTTGAAATTTTCTGGCTAGATCACCTAGGTGCTTTATTTTTTGACTTTGGTTGACCTGTAGTCACAATACAGTCACATTATAAATTTTTTTTTAAAAAAAAGAGAGAAATAATACAGTTCGTCTTCACTGAGTAAACCGGGCCTCTTGCCTACAAAGCAGCGAGTGTTTGCGTAAAAAGATGAAAATGACTGAAATAAGTGACTAGTCTGGCCTCGTGGCGTAGTCTGGTCGAGTAATTAAGTCCGAGGGGTGTTTCACCTAATGCCTTGAGCCAACTGGATCAAGAGTCATTGACCCAAAGCTCGTTACATGGACCTTAGTAGAGCCTAATGGAGTTGGACTGTTGTAGTCACTGTTGCAATATATATATATAGTATATATATATAGTGGGTTAGTTAAAACTAAAACCAAGGTGACTTGTGGATGACTGGTTTGACTCCATTGTTTTATAACTATATGTACCTGGGATGTCTAGTTGGGATTGATAGCTTCATTTTTATATGCAAACCATTCTGGACAATTAACATGTGATATTCGGAAAATTTAGTGGGTCCGGTTCTAACAAATGGTAGTTAACACTTATGAATTTGAGTAGTGCAGCCTAGAACTCAAGCGGTACCTAATTGTGGTGGGGGTATAGGTATTCTAAGACGTCACATTTACATTAATGGTTGCTATGTTTTAGAGTATCTTTTAAAATGATGTTTGTGGGGTATCATCACTGCAAACCCTCACGAGACAACACTCGTCCACTAGGATAACCTAGGGGTTTAACGGCTTGTTGCACGTGCTAAGTGCAATCGTAATGCTCTACGAAAGTGAGTAATTATTTTAATTCATGCATATTGATATAATATTAATAAATAAACAATACTTTTGCACCCTCATTTTATCATTTTCACACTAAATTGCTAGAGACTAGCAATAAGCTAGTTGGGGGGTGTGATGAGAGTACAAAAGTAAATTTTCATATATCTTAATTAGTATTAGAGCTAATCTTTATTAATAAAATTGATTAAATTAATGTTTTATTTGTATCTGAGTGCAAGTAATTCAAAAGACCCAATAACGCTGGTTTGAGCCCAATGCCTGGCGTTCCGAGCTCAACAAATCCTTAGCGTCGTGGAGATCCCAGCTCATTCATATTGCCCCCGCGTATTCCACGCCTGCATGGAAAATCCAAATGCAATCTTGTTCGCTCGTCCCATGCATCCACCTTCCAGATGCAACATTTCATCCGTGAAGCAACACCCAATGCATTTCACCTTTAATGCAATCCTCACAAGAGGGAGAGCTCTCCCAACAGTTTTCTTCATCCCATCTACCGTGGCTTCCAACGAATAGACAACGCTCCAATCTCATCTTCCCAACCGACCGTGGATCTCCCAAGCATCGTGGCATCTCATCAGCGTCCTTCCGTCTCCCCTTGTTCTTCCCAGCTCATCCACGCGTTCCAGCAGAAGAGTCCCAAGCGATCGACTTCATTCATCCCGTGTCTCAAGCAACCAGATCATCTCCAAGCCACGGGTCTTGCATTCAAATCCAATATCAATGTCTGCAGCTTCTCAAAATTCTGCAACATTCCCAGCCGAAAGAGTCCCAAGCCATGAATCATCCGCTCCCAAAAGCTACCCAAATCGTCCGCATTCGAAGCTCCCCATCCATTCGGTTGTCCTAGCAGCGTTCCAGCTTCTTCGACATGCGATAAGAAGGAGCAAGCGAGCAAGGTTTGATGACCCAAAGATTGATTTTGATGATCACAAAATCTTGAAGTATAAATACTAATGTTTGTGTTGCAAGAAGAAAGATAATTTGTTTTGCAAGGAACATAGCAAGTTGGAAAAATACAAGAAGACATCAAAAGCTCTCAAAAAAGTTGGAAGAAACCTACACTTCATTGGCCCAAGTTTCAAGTTCAAAGAATTCAAGTTGGAGGAGCAAAATTTAAAGAAAGATTCAAAAGAATAGTCCTTGAGTCGACTCCTGGAAGTTTAGAGTCGACTCTGGCACTCCGGAGTTTCAAGGAAACAGTGCTCGAGTCGACTCGGGACTCTACGAGTCGACTCCGACTGAGACAGGCAAAAAGACAGAGAGTTATTTTCAGCGCTACAATGCTCGAGTCGACTCCAACTTCAGCGCTACAGTGCGGAGTCGACTCCCAGCTACAGTGCCGGCAGACTTACTATTCACGAGTCGACTCCTGCTTCAGCCGAGTCGACTCCTGCTTCAGCCGAGTCGACTCTAGCACGCTGGGAGGCATAACGGCTAGTTTTTTCTTGACTCCAACGGCTCTATTTTTATCTCTAATGGCTAGATTTTTGTTTCCACGCCATCTAAAGCATAAAATCAAGAGGAGAGCTAGGGGAGAATATGGAAGTGGGAGAGAACATTTAGGGAAGAGATTTCAAAGAGATTACAAGAGAAATCTTCCAAAAGCACAAAAGGGCCATTCAAAGTAAAAGAGAGAGAAGAAGAGCATCCAAGTGAATCCCAAAGCTTCCTCTCCAACTGTGTGCTGCCTCGGTGATCCTCTACTTCGTGCCAAAATCAGAAGAGGGTCAAGTAAAGAAGAAGCCGAGTTCCTTCATCTACAAATTTGTTTGAGGGCTTCTTCTCTTTACTTTACTTGTTATATTTGGCTATATTTGGCTTATTTGAGAAGCTTGTATTTGATTTAAACTCTTGTTCTAATATCTTGTAACTTGATTCAATCAGGGATGAATAAGGGGTTATGGTTTGTTGGTGAGCCAAAGAAAAAACCAACGTTGTAAGGTTGTGGTTGGTGAGCCTTTGGGAAAACCAACTGGGTTGATTGTGAACACGAAAAACAATCGTTGTAAGGTTGTGGTTGGTGAGCCTTTGGAAAAACCAACTGGGTTGGATTGTGAGCCCGTGAAAACAATTCGGTTGGTTCTAGTCGGTGAGCTTGTGAAAACCGACCGAGTTCGTTGTGATCTCGCAAAACAACAAGTTGGGTTGTGAGCTTGTAAAACAACCGACTGTAATCTGAGGGATTATAGTGAAATTTCCAGAGGTCTTGGGAGTGGATGTAGGTGCTGGGGTGCACCGAACCACTATACATCTTTGTGTTTGTGATGCCTTATCTCTTGTATTTCATGCCTTACATTCATCTTGATTGTGTAATATCTCTAGCTTTGTTTTCTATAGAGTTATAAGTGATTGTTTAGAATTTGCTTAGCTTCCTCTCCATTCTTACCATACACATAGATTAAAATTGATCATACAACTATAAGTTAATTTTAGATCAATTGCACCCTAAAGCCATAGTATAATTGCTCTAGCTTAATTTTCCACTACTTTACTTGTAATTGCCTAGAGCTTAAGTAAATAACATCTTATCATTCCGCTGCATTCAATTCAAAGTAAAAATTAGGGAACATAATTTTTAGAAAACCCAATTCCCCCCCTCTTGGGTTGTCACCTTGGGCAACAAGTGGTATCAGAGCAGGTGCTCTTCTATTAATTATAGTCTTAACCGACTAGAGCTAAAGATTATGACAACCCCACATAACATATTATTTGCCGAGGGACTTTCCATAAACAAACCTCTACTTTTGATGGAACTTACTATATTCAATGAAAGCTAGAATGAAAATTTTTGTTCAATCACAAAAACTATAAAATATGGAATATCATTATAAATGGACCCTCACACACTCTCTCAAATGTCAATGAAAAAGACTTAGCACAATTGAATGCTAATGCTATGAATTTCTATATTGTGCTATCCATGAATCTATATTTCATAAGATTTCTGCATGCTTATCTGCTAAAGAAATCTGGAATACTTTAAGAAACTATTTATGATAAATCTCAGATTAGCTCACATGTGCTTCAATTGCATACTAACAATGAGACTGTAGAATCTTCCACATTAGCCGAGTCGACTCCCAGTTTGTCCGAGTCGACTCTAGAGAAGAACAGTCTGAAAGGCAGAGACTCAGTCTTGAAGATCCTGTGAACGAGTCGACTCCAAGTATTTCAGAGTCGACTCCCAAGTTAGCCGAGTCGACTCCAACAAGGCCGAGTCGACTCCGAGGCAGAACAGTTCAAAAGACAGAGAATCATCCTTTAGGCCTCTGAGAATGAACGTCTCCTGAAGATCTCGAGTCGACCTCAAGTCAGTTGAGTCGACTCTCAAGTCAGTCGAGTCGACTCCAAGTAAACCCGAGTCGACTCGAGGAAGAAAGAACAACAAAAAAATTCAAAAGCTTCCTAAAGACAAAGAAGAAGAGGAAGCTAGATGAAAGAAAGAAAGAGATAAAAAGGAAGAAAGCCTTGACCAAGGAAGAGTCAAACAAGAAAATGAAAGCTAGGAGCAACAATGATGATATTAGCTCCAAAGAACTACAAGAGGTAACTAACTTGTGCTTCATGGCACAAGAAGATAAGGTAAAATCTGAATCTACTTTACATCAAATGATTTTCAAGAAGAATTCCTTATGATGAATTATTAAATGCTTTTCATGATTTGTATGGTGAATGTAGAAAATTAGCTATGAAGAATAAAAATCTTAAGAAACTAAATCTGAAAATTTCAAAAGAAAGAAATTCTAGTGATGAAATACAAGATAAACTAAATTCTGAAAATGAAAGCTTAAGGTTAAATTTAGAACAATTGATTCAAAAAAATCAGAGTTTAATTAAAGAAAATCAAAACTTAAGTAAAGAAATTAACCAATTAAAATCTTTTATTAACAAATTCACTGTAAGTTCAGAAAGATTAAAAATGATGTTTGAAAGCCAATATGTTGCTTATGATAAATCAAAACTTGGCTTGACTCCTTTACTTAACAATAAATCTCTAGAGAAAAAGGTTATCAATTCACCAAGCAAACCATTAAATAAGATAACTTATTTCAAACATGAAAAGAATGGGCATAACAACTTTACCTATCGTTCTAACATAATTAAATCAAGTGGTAAAGTTATTACAATTAAACAAATTTGGGTTCCAAAAGGAACTATATGTCCTAACTCTCAAGGACCCAAGCAAGCTTGGGTACCCAAAATGAAAATATGAGGATGTAGATGTAGGTGTGCCAAGATACCCATGGAACAAATAGAACTTTCATACAAATGGGTGTTCTAGACACACGTCAAAAAATGAAACTTAAAATATACTTATGAAAAGTAATTAAAAAATAATAATAATGAAATCAGTAACCCTTGCATCTCATCATTATTTTTGCTTTAGTATTTGATTAAAATATGAATTGCAAGTATTGATCAATTTTGTGATATAGAAAATACTTTTGGAAATATAATCAAATCACTTCATTTTATAGTATGCTTTACTCACTATTGGATAAGTTGCTAAATGATTAATCAATTTATTAAGAATAACTCTATGAATTCTCTATATGCTTGATTGAGAGTTTTTATCCATGGCATTATTGTTTATCGATCATAGATATGAAAATGTGTACTTGGTATGCCTTTGAATATATGCACTATGAATACCAAGATTAAAGAAACCATCTTTGGCATATAAAATCAACTCATGCTAGTATGTACTTAATCTCAAAAGACCTTGCCATTGGCTTACTTAGATTATCTTCTGAAAGGTCAAAGTTTGCTATGCATGTTAACTAAGGAAACAAACAAAAATCAATTTCTAAATCTAAAGATGTTGTTTCCATTACTAAGTTTTCAAAAGCTTACATTAGTTTTGTTCTTGGCACTCAAATTGAAATATTTTCTACATTGGCACAAACTCACAAAAAGGGTTCAAATGAAAAAGGTTTGCAAACTATGAAAATAAAGAAGTATCATGGCATAGTTTTGAAAACCAATTTTGTATTAAGCTGTGCACAAAAATAATATTGAATACAATTGTTTCTGCACCAAGAACACCATAAGTAAAATAGGATTAATAGAATCCTTGAAGAAATGAAAAAGGCAATGTTGTATGATAGTCATCTACTTAAATGATTTTTTTAAAAGCTATCATCATTGCTTGTCATATATATGGTTTCTATTAGATCTATTTTTTGATGAAAACTCCATTTGATCTTCTGAAAAATAAAAAATGATCTATTGCATATCTTTCATATTTTTCAGTAGTATATGTTATGCTTGATATGTCTTTTGAAAATAATGCCAAATCTGATAAAGATATTTCTATCTTTGGATATCATTCATCAAGCAATGCATATAGAACATTCAATGAAAAGATTCTAGTTGTAGAAATATCAATTCATTTTATTCTTTATGAGACTAATGATTTATTATCAAGATACTAAAATCAAATTATATATGTATATGGTTAATCTTTTACATATAACAATCTGAAAACTTGTTAATAATTAGAACCAAATTGAGTTTTTCAGAAATGCACTTAATGAAGAAAAATTGATGACTACTAAAAGACTAAATCAAGAAAAGATGAAATAGATCTTGATGAAATTCTTGCATGATTAGAAGTAAAGATCACCATTATCATTTGCTTGCTTTATGAGCTTTATATTTTGTCAAATGAATGTGTAGAATGCACTCCTATGTGGTTATTTCATTAAAAAGATCTATGTAAAATAACCACCTTATTTGAAAACACTCATTACAAATATGATAAAGCAATATATGATTTGGAACAAGCATCAAAAGCATGATATAAAAGCTTGAGTAACTTTTTGATAAAAAGTAATAATGATAAATCTATACATTAAAAAGAAGAATTTGTGATATCTTGCTTGCTCAAAGCATACATTGATGGCATCATTTTGGTTCTACTAAAAGATTTATATGGAGATTTTACTAAGCTCATGCAAAGTGAGTTTGAAATATGTATAATGAATGAATTAACATTTTTTTTCGAACTCCAAATTAAGACAAACAAGAAAGGGATCTTCATTGACCAAAGTTAGTCCACAAGAAAACTCTTATAGAAGATTGGCATGAAGAAGGTATGTCTATGACCCCATCTTGTAGAATTTGAAAAGGATGAGCAAAGTAGATCTATTGTTTTAAAGCTGTATTGAAGCATGATAGAATAATTATTTTATCATACAGCTAGTAGACCAGATTGTATGCTCATTATGTGCCCTTGTGCAAGACTTCAATCTAACTCTAATGAATCATATTTTATTGATAACAAATGAATCATAATCTGAATTTTGATAGAAAATTGTTTAAGATTTGATTAAAACTTAGCTAGCATGTCTTATTGATAATTATCTTAAGCAAATAGAATCTAAGCTAAATTGATTTTGAAAATAAGAAATTGATTTGACCTTGATGAATCTTCCTATTGCCTCACATGCTTGTCCTTGAACCATCTTGGTTAATGAAACTATCTCTTTAGTTCAAGTGATATGTGCTTGCTTATATTTAGGCAATCTCTTGAGTAAAGTGACTCAACATTCAACTATTGTCATATCTTATATTGAGTCATCTAGTTAAAAATATGTTGGATGAATGTTTTGTATCTTGAAGAAACTAATGACTTTCTTTCAAGAAAGAAAAGGAGTTTGTTAATAATGCAGGATCCTTGAGCAAGAAAATGAGAGATTTCAACTTGAAGGACACCTCCACATAAGATACAATAAACATTCACATGCAAACAAGAGAGAGGACCTTCTTCAGCCAAAAGTTACACATAAGAAATCTAGTTTGACTTGAAGAATGCAGAATGAATCGGTAATTTTAGATACCTCTCTCATAAATTAGCTGAGCAAAGTCAATAACTTAAATCTTATTGGCATGATTAAAATCTTTAATTATTAATTTCTTGATATCATGTCATATATGTATTAATTGACTTATGCTTTTAGAAATTGATTCATGGTTTGCTCAAACTAAAATATTCTTTGCCTATATAACCATGAAATACACAAGTATATGCTTAAAATGCTGATTTAAAATGACTTGTGAGAAGCTATGAATTCTTGAGCATAATGAAAATGTTGTTTGCATGATATACATCTATATGATACATAAGATTATTTCTTTATTCTGCTCTTTCATGTAAATTACTTGAGAATAACAAAAAGAGAGAGATAAAGAAAAGAAAATGGATATTATTTCCTACTTTCAGGAATAGCGGGACGGGTCTAAAGAAATACCAGATATAAAGTACAGAAGTCAATACGGCAGTACTGAGCTACGGAAAGTCTTTCGAAAGAAGCAGTCCTCTGTGCCTTAATAGCTAAAAATCATCGCTGAGTGGAGCTTCACGGTGGATCCGGTTGATTAAGTCGTTGTGTCCGTCGATACCCACCTGCTCGGAGTGCGGGTAAGGGCTTCACCTGTTGATTGTGTCTTCTAGCGCGCCTTCCTCCTTCTCTCACTTCGGAAGATTTTGCCTTTCTTTCTTTGCCAGGAGGGGTGGCCCAATCACTAATAGATCTCTCAGAGAAGTAAAATCTAAGTAAAGGCAAATACTCCAATCTTAAGGAAAAGCAAAACAAGCATAATATATTCGGCACATTTGTGAGACTTGTGTGAGCATTCTTTTGGAAGGGATAAAATCCGTAATTAATTACACTTAAACAGGGAGAGTTTGAAGTGAACATTTTAACCTTTCTATATTGCTCATCATAGGGATGGTGCCAATGGAAGGCTAGTGGTAGTACCCGTCACTATTTGACCCAACTATTCGGTGTAGGGTATATTAGGGACGGCACAAGAGGGGGCTAGTGGTAGTACCTCGTGCCCTTCCAACTCCACCGAATAGGGAACAAATAGAGTATAGAACATAAGAAAGTAAAAACGAAAAACAATATCAAAAATGTTCGTTAATTGGTTAAGAAAAGAAATTCAAAAAAAAAAATGAGGAAATGAATGACAAAGTAAATGAAAGTATATAGAAGAATCAAGTCAAGTTTTAATCACTTGGAAACACCCCTTAAGGATGAAATTAGTGGAAGATTATATTTAAATAGGGAGAGTTTATTTGAAAGAATTGATTTTGATCCTTGACATGCTTGTTCTTATATTTTAATGCATGACTTAACACATAATATTTTGCATGTAGTATGATGTTTTGAATTATGGGTTCTCAATATTTTGTAATGCTCCATGCTTGGATAGTTGATTGAAATATGTTTTAACTTTGCTCACAAGTCTTTGCTTCACCCTTGCCTCAAACTAACTTGTGTTCCAATGCTTGAATGTTTGAAATACTACATAATCTTTTTTAAGTAATATTAAAAAAAATTTCAGTTTTATCATTCACGATTATCTTTGAAAGTTAAATAGATTTACAAAAAGAAGAAGAGAAGGATATTTCTATTTAGGCAAAATGAATTGATCTTGATCTATCTTTCTACTTGCCTAACTTTGATACATAATGTCCTAATACTTGTTAAAATATCCTCCATCTTGTATCGAAACTCAATATTAAATATAAAGATTCTGAAAGTGCTCTAATGTTATTGAAATATGTGTTTTCAATCTTAGTGATTTAAGATAAGCTACAATGTAGAAGATACATATCTCAAATTATAATTTTGAAAGCCTTCTTGGAAATTCTTATGAAAATTCAGAATCTGATTTTGTATAAAAGCTTAAACTTAACTTAGAAATGCTTATATCGTTACATCTTTGTAACCTTAGTTATATGCTTCAATGATCGCGTTATTCAGGAGAATAACTCAATATGATTTCTAAATAAAAATTTTAACATAAGAAAAAAAAGCAGAATTAATTTTGATGCCTTGGTTGATTGTCTCGATACGCATCCGAAACATATCTTTTCTTATCCTTAAAGTGTACTATATTGGTCTAAATGATGTGTCTTTCAATGATCTTGATTGCAAATAAATATTTTTAAATATATGATTTTATTTTGATATTAAAAAGATTTATTGTGCTTCATGTATACATTGCTGAAAAACTATGATTAAGAAATTGAGTTCTATAAAAGAGTGTCTTAAGTCTAGAAACATTTCAGCTCACTCAAATGATTCTTAAAAGAAAGAAAATGTAAATGCTTTTGAAAGAATTTGAGCTTCAAATGAATCATTTTCTGATTAATATTTCTATACATTTTCTCAAAAATTTAGAAAAGCATAACTTGTTCTTGAAGGATTAGAAAGAGTAATTGGTACAAATTTTGAATAATTCCAGATCACTCTACATTCTCGATATCATAGAATTTCGGTTCTATTCAAAATATGAAATTCAACAAAGAAAAGAATGATTAAAGAAGAATGCATCTTTTGAGGGGGAGCTTTGGATATTCAATCTAAATGCAAAATATCACGACCATTTGATAAATATCTTCTATACGTTATGAATTGATTTTGATGAACCTCCTTATATTACAAGACTTGCTTTAATTATATAATAAGTTTATACCTTGAGATGAGTTCTATAAAGGTTGTCTTATCTCAAACCTTGAGTCTTATGAAAATAAGCTGAAACTTATAGAAAATATATTTTCGAGATTGACAATTTTATTGAACATTATCTTCAAATTCTAAACTCTTAAATGGAATGATCAATTGAAGGGGAGAAAGAAAATTTCAGAAGGAGAGATCTTATGGAACTTAATCGCATAAATCTATAACTAAAGGAGAGAGAAAGAATACTAAATGAAAAGTGATCCTAATACTCTCCAATATGTATCATCTGAAATTTAAATCTGAAAATCTTTATGATACACCTTGAGGCTTGTTATTTGGTTAATATATCTTATGCATAAATCATAAACCAAATTGCAATTCAAACAGTTGATCTTAAGAGCCTCTAACTTAATGAAAAGGGGAGAGAATAATGTGTTGAATTTTCTTGAGTATCTCTCAGAAAATCTATTTTGGAATTCACTAATGAGTCCTAATTGGCTTGCTCTTTAGAACTTCAATTTAGTGCCAATTCATATTTTTATGTATCAAATTGTGCTTATTTTTTAAAGGAATAAAGTCTTTAAAAAGGCTTAAAAGAATCTTCAAAGCTTGAATTTTATGTATGCTCTATGATATATCATAAATTGCATGAATTCATGTTTTGGTGTTTATGCCACAATATTTTTACATCATAAAAGAACTTTGCAATCATACTTAATATATTGCTCTTATACTTGCTCTTATACTCTGAAAATTAGTTAAATTGCTCTCATGTTGTTAAAATACTTAATATATTGGGCAGAAGATCTTAAATGAACAAGCTTTCATACTTATTATTGAAGAGAGGTTAGATTTTCATTCGTGCTTTCCTTGAATATCATTTGTGGTACTTCTTGAATTAACTTAAGAAAGATTCCACCTACACTTGATTTGAAAACTATCTTTGGAATCACATTCGATGTGTTCTCCTCTGAAATTATCTTAATTGGCTCTGGTCTATGCTCATTAATCTTTTTCTAACATTATTGCCTTGAGTTATATGATTCATATTTTTGCAATAATTTGACATGCAAATCAGAGTACAAAAAAAAAAAATATTTGAGTATTCTTATCTTTGTGCTTAATGTTTCATTATCTTGCAACCTTTTTGATGTTGTCAAAAAGGGGAGAAATATTTAAGTATATGCTCATAATGCTTTATGTGTTGATTATGTTAAGTTGATTAAATCTAAAGCATTATCATGAAGTATATTTTAAAGATATATATTTTCTACTTCAAACAACTTAGCTCTACATTACTTCTAGAACACAATATATTTTATATTGCATATACTCCAAGTTTTGTCATCATCAAAAAGGGGGAGACTGATGACCCAAAGATTGATTTAAAGATTGATTTTGATGATCACAAAACCTTGAAGTATAAATACTAATGTTTGTGTTGCAAGAAGAAAGATAATTTGTTTACAAGGAACATAGCAAGTTGGAAAAATACAAGAAGGCCTCAAAAGCTCTCAAGAAAAGTTGGAAGAAACCTACACTTCATTGGCCCAAGTTTCAAGTTCAAAGAATTCAAGTTGGAGGAGCAAATTTAAAGAAAGATTCAAAAGAATAGTCCTCGAGTCGACTCCTGGAAGTTTAGATTCGACTCTGGCACTCTGGAGTTTCAAGGAACAGTGCTCGAGTCGACTCCGAGACTCTACGAGTCGACTCCGACTGAGACAGGCAAAAAGACAGAGAGTTGTTTTTCAGCGCTACATGCTCGAGTCGACTCCAACTTCAGCGCTACAGTGCGGAGTCGACTCCCAGCTACAGTGCCGGCAGACTACTATTCACGAGTCGACTCCTATTTCAGCCGAGTCGACCCCTGCTTCAGCCGAGTCGACTCCTGCTTCAGCCGAGTCGACTCTAGCACGCTGGGAGGCATAACAGCTAGTTTTTCTTGACTCCAACGGCTCTATTTTTGTCTCTAACGGCTAGATTTTTGTTTCCACGCCATCTAAAGCTATAAAATCAAGAGGAGAGCTAGGGGAGAAGTATGGAAGTGGGAGAGAACATTTAGGGAAGAGATTTCAAAGAAATTATAAGAGAAATCTTCCAAAAGCACAAAAGGGCCATTCAAAGTAAAAGAGAGAGAAGAAGAGCATCCAAGTGAATCCCAAAGCTTCCTCTCCAACTGTGTGCTGCCTCGGTGATCCTCTACTTCATGCAAAATCAGAAGAGGGTCAAGTAAAGAAGAAGCCGAGTTCCTTCATCTACAAATTTGTTTGAGGGCTTCTTCTTTTTACTTTACTTGGTTATATTTGCTATATTTGCTTATTTGAGAAGCTTGTATTTGATTTAAACTCTTGTTCTAATATCTTGTAACTTGATTCAATCAAGGGATTGAATCAAGGGGTTATGGTTTGTTGGTGAGCCATAGGGAAAACCAATGTTGTAAGGTTGTGGTTGGTGAGCCTTTGGAAAAACCAACTGGGTTGATTGTGAACCCGGAAAACAATCGTTGTAAGGTTTTGGTTGGTGAGCCTTTGGGAAAACCAACTGGGTTGGATTGTGAGCCCGTGAAAACAATCGGTTAGTTCTAGTCGGTGAGCCTGTGAAAACCGACCGAGTTCGTTGTGATCTCGCAAAACAACAAGTTGGGTTGTGAGCTTGTAAAACAACCGACTGTAATCTGGGGATTATAGTGAAATTTCCAAGAGGTCTTGGGGAGTGGATGTAGGTGTTGGGGTGCACCGAACCACTATACATCTTTGTGTTTGTGATGCCTTATCTCTTGTATTTCATGCTTTACATTCATGCTTGATTGTGTAATATCTCTAGCTTTGTTTTCTATAGAGTTATAAGTGATTGTTTAGAATTTGCTTAGCTTCCACTCCATTCTTACCATACACATAGATTAAAATTGATCATACAACTATAAGTTAATTTTAGATCAATTGCACCCTAAAGCCATAGTATAATTGCTCTAGCTTAATTTTCCACTGCTTTACTTGTAATTGCCTAGAGCTTAAGTAAATAACATCTTATCATTCCGCTGCATTCTATTCAAAGTAAAAATTAGGAACATAATTTTTAGAAAACCCAATTCACCCCCCCCCTCTTGGGTTGTCACCTTGGGCAACAAGGTTGAAAGGGGGGGGGATCCAGGTAGAGGCGGGAAGAGGATTTCCATTCATTCAACCACAGCCAACGGAAGAGGAGGAGGCCAGCAGCCGTGCGACGGAGGAGGAAGAGGCCAAGGGAACCAGCGAAGCAAAACACCTCATCTCCTCTTCTGATCCGTCTTCTCAACCGGGTGGAAGAGGAGGAGAGGTGAGGGAGGAGAACCGGGAGCGGCTGCACGAAGGAGGAGAGGCGAGGGAGGAGAGAAAACAGAGCACTCTGTTTTCTCAACCAAAGGAAAAAAAAGGGATTTATGCTTTATTTTATTTATTTTATGCTAATCTCTTTTATAAAAATGCTTGCATCTCATATGGATAGCTAAATCTCTTTTAGCTAAGGCTAAGGAAAAGCCTAGCATTTTCTTCATGTATTTTCTTAAATCATCAATGGGATTTTAATTTTTTGATTTGATTTTTGGTGCAGTAGATTGATAGAATTATTTTAAACTTATATATTTTTTTGATTTTGTTATTTTTTCTGGGTATAACAGATGCTTAGAAATCCCTGTAGTTTAAAATAGAATTAGTGTAATGCTGCCCATAAAACTAAATCTATTTTTATTATGATTAATAGATGATTTTAAAAAAAGCATGATGAAGTGCTAGGCCGAATCCCTGATGCCTTAATTATAATTTTATCACTTCTAATATTATTTAGCCTTTAGTTTTTGTTCAGTATCAAATTCCTGTGGATTCGATCTCAGACTCACCGAGAATATTACTTGGCTACACCCTATACTTTGGGGTATCCTACGTTTAATTGTTTTTTTTAAAGAAAGAGCAAGATTAAAAACGTAGCAAGTTTTTTGGCGCCGTTGCCGGGGGATTTGCAACGTACGAACAAGAACAAGGCTGAAAATTTCAATTCTTTATTTCTAGTTCTTCAATTTTTCTTTATTTTTAACACGACTGAAATTTCAATTCTTTTCAGATTCAAGGGCGACACAAAGTAGACCATAACGAGAAAGATCAAGATCAAATTTTTGGATACCCGGAGTGAACAAACTCCGACCGTGAGTATTTAAATTAATTTTTTATTTTGTTCATACTAGTCCTCTTTTCCTAGATTAGAATTTTACTCTTGTTAAAAAAAATAAACAATTATTAATTAAAATAATAAAAATAAATAAATAAATAAATAATTTAGCTAGTTTCTTTGATTAATTATTCAAATGCAATTTAATGTCATGACATAAAATGTTAAAAATCTTCTTGATTGTTGCATATAGTGTAAAGCATTTGCATAAAATAATCTAAGGGCTGAACCTATTAAAAAGATAAGGTCGGGATTTTATCACTCGTCCTTAGCCCAAAAATCATCCCAATGCATAAATATCCTAAGCCTAATTAAAATCAACTAGCATTGGCCCCTAAGGATATTCGAGCTCAATAGGATGAAGACCACCGAAAGTTGCACCAATTTCGCTCTGTTATCTGATCGATGTCTAGCAAGCTTTGTCCCTCTAAGTGATTAAAGGGAGACAGTTTCTGTTCGAGGAAAGTGGGTTTTTAAATGGGACCTTTGCTACATGCATCGTGACCCCTCCACTTACCTAGGAGCTTACCTGGTCGACTAAGGCTAATAGACCGGATTGGAGGCTTAGGTGTCCTCTTCAAACCAGTTAGGAGCTGTCTAGAATTTTTAGAAAAAACCTTAGAACTTGTTGGGTGATGTTTTAATGCATGTTCTAATTAAACTTTTGTTTTATTGTATTAGGGTGTTTGTGTAAAAAAAATAATAATAAAAAATAAAAATAATAATAAAAAAAATAATATAACTCAGTATATGCTGTTGTGGGAGAGAGATAAAACAAATAAATTATTTTGATTTGAATTTAAAGATAAAAATTTAATTGTTCAAAATTCAAATAATCAAATGGAAGATAATGGTAGTAATCAGGGAGATAATGAATTTCAAGATAACTTACCTATTAGAACGCTTCGTGATTATCTACAACCCACTAGGACCAGTACTCCATCCTGTATGGTATTCCTACTACTGCGGGAGCTTTTGACATGAAACCAAGAATAATCCAATTAATCCCAAAGTTTCACGGACTTGATTCTGAAAGTTCCTATTTGCACCTGAAAGAATTTGATGAAGTGTGTTCAACACTTCATTTCAATGATGTCACTGAAGAGGTAGTTAAGCTTAAGTTATTTTCTTTTTCTTTAAAGGAAAAAACTAAATCATGGTTACACTCCTTAAGGCCTAGGACCATAGCTACCTGGCAAGAAATGACAAGAGAATGTTTTAAAGAATTCTTCCCAACACATAAAACAAACACACTTAGAAGAAATATCATGAACTTCGCACAAAAAGATGGAGAAACATTTTTTCAGTGTTGGAAAAGATTTAAGGGTCTTCTGCTTGCTTGCCCACATCATGGATAAAAATTTGGAGGATCATTAGTTTCTTTTATGATGGTTTGTCCTCCAATATGAGACAATTTGTAGAAATGATGTGTAATGGTGAATTCATGAGTGAGGAGCCAAATGAAGCCTGGGATTATTTTGATCTTTTAGCAGAAAATGCACAAGCTTGGGATACAACAGATAAAAATGAAAAATCTAAAATAGCACCTAATGCAAAAGAGGGAATATATCTTATTAAAGATGATAATGATGTCAATGTAAAAATTGCTAATCTGACTAGGAAGGTTGAAAGCCATGGAATTAAGCAAAGCTAATATAGGAAAAGCACAAGCTATTGTTGAAAGTATATGTGGAATCTGCGAGAGTAATGCACATGTGACCAAGGATTGTCCTACAATCCCTGCTTTTCAAAGAAGTGTTGCATGATCAAGCAAATTTCACCAAATACTTATAGAAGACCATTTTCAGAAATATATAATCCCTAGTTGGCGAAACCATCCTAACTTTAGTTGGAGACATGGACCCACTGCCAATGAATCTCAAGGAAATTCTGTTCCTACTCCTTATGTGCCACCACATAGGAAATCCCTTGAAGATACTTTGCAAACCTTCATGCAAGGGCAGACTCAAATAAATCAGAATACAATGCAATCACTCCAAGAACTTAAAAATTCTATAGGTAGAATTGAGGCTCAACTCAAATGTTAGGGAAAAAGGGGACATTTCCAGCCCAACCTCAATCTAACCCAAAGGGTCAACATGAGGGGCCATGAAGCAAGTTCATCCCAACCTAAATTTGAACAAGTTAAGTCTATCACAACCCTTCGTAGTGGAAAAATAATTAACAAAGAAATTTCGAAGAAGGATGCCAAACCTGAAAAATCTATTGAAAAGAAGGATGAAGATGATAATGAACAAGATGATCCAATACCCCATCACAAGATAGTTGCTCCATTCCCTCAGCGCTTGCTTGCAGCTAAAAAGGGAATACCTGACCAAGAAATTTTGGAAATCTTTAAACAAGTAAAGATTAACATTCCTTTATTAGATGCCATTAAGCAGATCCCATCTTATGCCAAATTTTTAAAAGATCTTTGTACCATAAAGCGAAAACTTTACGTACAAAAGAAAGCTTTTCTAACTGAACAGGTGAGTGCTATTCTCAAACACAACACCCCACCTAAGTATAAAGATCCTGGTTGTCCTACCATTATCTTGCATCATAGGAAACTTCAGGATACAAAGAGCCCTTCTTGATTTAGGTGCAAGTGTTAACTTACTGCCGTATCAGTTTATGAACAGTTAGGACTTGGCGAACTAAAACCCACCAAGGTTACTCTCCAACTTGCCGATCGATCTATAAAGATACCAAGAGGAATAGTCGAGGATGTACTTGTCCAAATTGATAAATTCTATTTTTCAGTCGACTTCATAGTATTTAGATACCCAGCCTGTCATAATTGTACCACTCCAATACCTGTCATTTTAGGCCGCCCATTTCTAGCTACTTCCAATGCTTTGATCAACTGTCGAAATGGAATAATGAAATGTCATTCGGGAATATGACTATAGATTTTAATATATTTAACATTTGCAAAACAACCCGATAATGACAACAAAAATGATGAAATTCATGGAATTAAACTGATTGACTCCATTGTAGAAGATGCTCTTGTCCCATCTCTTTCTTCTGATCCTTTAGACACATGCCTAACTCATTTCAGAAATACAGATATCAACCAAAACTTTAGAGAAATCAGTGCTATATTAGATTTAGCTCCTTTGTTGGATACAGATAGATGGAAAATCTCGTTTTGAAGAATTGCCCCTATGCAACAATAGTCCTCGACCATCTAGTATTCAAGCACCTAAACTCGAGCTAAAACCGTTGCCATCTGAGCTCAAGTACGCATACCTTGGTCAAGAAGAGACTATTCCTGTGATCATATCATCCCAACTCGAACAAAGTCAAGAATTAAAGTTGTTAGAAATTCTCAAAGAGCATAAGGGAGCAATAGGGTGGACAATTGTTGATATCAAAGGAATTAGTCCCTCAATTTGCACTCATAGAATCCACTTAGAAGCTGGTGTTACTGTAGTCAAAAATGCCAACAATGAATTAGTTCCAACTAGGGTCCCCACTATTTGGCGTGTATACATTGACTATAGAAAACTTAATTCTGTCACTAGGAAGGATCACTTTCCTCTACCTTTTATTGATCAAATCTTAGAAAGGTTGGCAGGACATAAATATTATTGCTTCCTAGAGGGCTATTCCGGTTACAACCAAATTGCAATTGATCTTGAAGATCAGGAAAAGACCACATTTACATGTCCTATTGGCACATTTGCTTACAAGAGAATGCCATTTGGGTTATGTAATGCTCCTGCAACCTTCCAAAGATGCATGCTCAGTATTTTCTCTGACATGGTTGAGCGCTTTTTGAAAGTCTTCATGGATGATTTTTCGATTTTTGGCTCCTCTTTTGAAAACTGTGTGGACCATTTAAGGCTAGTCTTAATTCGGTGTGAGGAGAAGAATCTAATGTTAAACTGGAAAAAGTGCCATTTCATGGTAACTAGGGGAATTGTTCTCGGGCATGTCATTTCATCTGAAGGAATTGAAGTAGACAAGGCTAAAATTGACTTAATTGCTAACTTACCCAACCCTAAAACTATCAAAGATATACGCTCATTTTTGGGTCATGCAGGATTTTATAGGAGATTCATTAAAGATTTTAGCTCAATATCCAAACCTTTATGTAATCTCCTTCAAAAGGAAACCCAATTTGTATGGTCTGAAGAATGCCAAAAGCTTTTGATAAACTTAAAAGCTTACTGACCTATGCTCCCATCATGCAACCACCCGACTGGTCGCTTCCTTTTGAAATCATGTGTGATGCTAGTGAATATGCAGTTGGGGTAGTTTTAGGGCAAAGAAAGGAAAGGAAACCTTATGTTATCTACTATGCCAAGTAAGGACTTTAAATAGTACACAATGAATTTACACCACTACGGAAAAGGAACTCTCGCCGCAGTATTTGCACTAGACAAATTTAGGTCTTACTTGATTGGATCCAAAATCATTATCTACACTGACCACGCTGCGCTTAGGTGGATCCTTCTACTCCAAGAATTTTGTCTAGAAATAAGAGATAAAAAAGGGGTAGAGAATGTAGTAGCTGATCACTTGTCCCGTCTCACTCTTTCAGATTTCTATAGACAATTCACCTATAAGAGACACTTTCCCTGATGAGCAACTCTTTAAGATCCAGTCGTCACCCCTAGTTTGCAGACATTGCAAATTTTCTTGTCACGGGTGAACTCCCGATTCATTGGAATAAACAGGATAAAAGAAAATTTTTGACCGAAATAAAAAAATTTTTCTGGGATGATCCTTATCTTTTCAAATACTGCCCAGACCAAATTATTAGGAGTTGTGGTACCTAATGATGAATTTATTAGTGTCATTTCTTTTTGTCATTCTGAAGCTTGGCGGTGGTCATTTCTCTACTAAGAAAACGGCTGCAAAAAATTTTACAGTGCGGTTTCTATTGGCCCACCTTGTTTAAAGATTCCCATAATTTTTGCAAAGCTTGCGAGCGTTGTCAAAAGTTAGGTGGGATAACTCGTAGGAATATGATGCCCCTCAACCCAATTTTAATTATTGAAATATTGATTGTTGGGGGAATAGATTTTTATGGGTCCATTTTCTCCTTCATTCGGAAATTTGTACATCTTAGTAGCCTGTAGATTATGTCTCCAAATGGATTGAGGCAATTCTTTGGCAAGAATAATGACCATAAAACTGTTTTAAATTTTTTACAAGAAAACATTCTTTTCAGATTCGGAACGCCTCAAGCCATCATCAGTGATGGAGGTTCACACTTCTGTAATAAGCCTTTTGAGGCTTTAATGCGAAAATATGGGATCACCCATAAGTCGCCACCCCTCATCATCCACAAACAAGTGGACAAGTTGAAGTATCCAATCGATCAATTAAGAATATTCTGGAAAAAATGGTTAACCCAAATCGCAAAGATTGGTCTTTGGCGTTTAACTGATGCACTCTGGGCTTATCATACAGGCTTTTAAAAAGCTCGATTGGTATGTCTTTGTACCGTCTTATTTTTGGTAAACCGTGTCACTTGCCCGTGGAATTGGAGCATAAAGGCTTACTGGGCTATTAAGAGATTTAATTTTGATATGGATTAAGGCTAGTTCACTACGCAAACTTCAACTTAATGAACTAGAGGAAATCAGGAATGAAGCATATTGAAGAATGCTCAAATTTATAAGAACAAAATAAAAGTCTTTCATGATAGAAATATTTATAAGGAAAACATTTGAGCCATCTCAGAAAGTTCTTATTGTATAATTCAAGACTTTCATTTATTTCCAGGAAAATTGAGATCTAGGTGGACCGGCCCATTTATAGTTAAAACTGTTTATCCGTATGGAACCGTTGAGATAGAGAATCCAAAAACCGGGTAATATTTTAAAGTAAATGGCCAACGTTTGAAGTTATTTTTGGGACAACTTTACCCCAGAGGTTGAATCGACCAAATCTGGGAGATCCTGTTTATCAGGATTGATCTCTATATCTACTAGAGATCCTCTGTTTGTACATAATTTTTTCTTTCTTTCATTTTCTATTGATATGACAATTGGTGAGCAACAACAGTGTTGCGGTCATTCTATCAAGTAAATTCGAACCTTCAGCCTTATTATCCTTCATACAATCATATTTAATGCATTCATGTTGAAACATTGGGGACAATGTTGAATTTAAGTTGGGGGAAGAGATTACTGTATTTTTCTATATATCATACAATTGTCATATATTTCAAAAAAAAATCTATTTAAATATATATATAAATAAATAATAATACAAAAAAATTATATATATGTATAATAATAATAATAGTAATAATAATAACAAACATATGTTTTGTTGCATTTAATTACCCACTTTAATTTTTTTTTCAAAGAAATAAACATGTGCAGCTATTAAGGCAAGGAGGCACATTATGACTTATTAGAGACCTATTATTAGATCCCCACACAAGTATTCAATGACAATAGGAAAGCCTTTGGAGTTCACTTGTGTTACCTATTTGTTTGTTAACTTTATTCGCAAGAGAAGTACGAGTGTTCTTGTCCTAAAGTTCATGATTTGGTTTTCACATAAAGATAGAGTTTTTGAAATTTTCGGCTAGATCACCTAGGTGCTTTATTTTCTGACTTTGTTGACCTATAGTCACAATACAGTCACATTATAAATTTTTTTTTAAAAAAGAGAGAAATAATACAGTTCGTCTTCACTGAGTAACCAGGCCTCTTGCCTACAAAGCAGCGAGTGTTCGCATAAAAAGATGAAAATGACTGAAATAAGTGACTAGTCTAGCCTCGTGGCGTAGTCTGGTTCGAGTAATTAAGTCCGAGGGGTGTTTCACCTAATGCCTTGAGCCAACTGGATCAAGAGTCATTGACCCAAAGCTCGTTACATGGACCTTACTAGAGCCTAATGGAGTTGGACTGTTGTAGTCACTGTGCAAAATATATATATATATATATAAATATAGTGGGTTAGTTAAACTAAAACCAAGTGACTTGTGGATGACTGGTTTGACTCCATTGTTTTAGAACTATATGTGATGAGAATACAAAAGTAAAATTTTCATACTATCATAATTAATATTAGAGCTAATTTTTTTTAATAAAATTGATTAATTAATGTTTTATTTGTGTCTGAGTGCAAGTAATTCAAGAGACCGAATAACGCTGGGTTTGAGCCCAATGCTTGGCATTCCGAACTCAACAAATCCCTTAGCGTCTCATCTGAGCCTCACGCCGCCCATCATCCGCATGCAATTCATATCACTGTATCCAGATGTTTCAGCTTAGCACAAGTGCCCGCGTTATGGAGCTTCTCAGCATCTTCAAAACCGTCCGTGTGGCTCTCCAAGCATCATGGCATCTCACCCAAGGGACCTAAGCCAAACCGGCTCTTTAATTCAAGACACATCTCATTCATGGCTTCCGTCTCCCTATTTCAAGAACATTCAGCCGCATTCCATTCTTCCCATCATTCATCTGAAGAGTCTTCTCAAAACATCAAAACAAATTCTCAACGGCAGCAAAAGGGAAGAAGCCAAACTGTCTGCATCCAATCTCAGCAACTTCCCATCCGTTCGGCATTCCAGCTTCTGCGATTCGACTTCATTCATTCCGCATGGCTTCTTGTCTCCCAAACGGATCATTCCCAAACCTCCACAATGTCTCATCCGCTCCCAGTAGGCGTTTCTTTCGGATCTCCCAGCCACACCGCTTAAGGTGTCCATAAAAGGAAGTGTAGAGGCGAGGAGAGGGGGGGTGTGTGGAGGCAGGAGGAGGACACGGAGTTGGGACGGAACAAGGAGACCATTGGGTGGAGGCAGAAGCCAGCCGACGGAGGAGAGGGGCGACCAGCAGGAGAGAAAAGGGAGTATCTTACCAGCCGGGCTTGGAGGAGGGAAAGCATCCAGGTGGAGGAGAAGAAGCCACGAAGAAAGAGGCCACAGATCCATCCAACCGGGCCACGGAGGGGAGAAGGCATCATCGGGAGAGAAAACAGAGTGCCCTATTTTCTTAAGAGAAGAAAGAAGAAAAAAAATATAAAGGGATTTATGCTTTATTTTATTTACTCTATGCTAATCCCTTTTATAAAAATGCTTGCATCTCATATGGATAGCTAAATCTCTTTTAGCTAAGGCTAGGGAATAGCCTAAGTATTTTCTTCATGTATTATTTTTAATCATCAATTAAATTTTAATATCATTTATGTGCAGTGAATGTTTAGGAATTACTTTAAACTTATACATTTGTTTGATCTGTTATTTTCCCCAGGGTATAGCAGATGCTTAGAAATCCCTATAGTCTAAAGTAAAATTAATGCAATACTGTCCATAAAGATCCATTTATTTTATGATTTTCCCCGCTTTATTTTCCAGTTAGGTCTTCACTCAGATCTAACTGAGGTAATAGGTGATTAAAAGAAATGCATGAAGAAGTACTAAGCTGAATCCCGATGCCTTAGTTATCCCAAGCTGAATATAACTTAGCCTTTAGTTTTTTGTTCATAGTCAAATCCCTGTGGATACGATCTCAGACTCACCGAGAATATTACTTCGCTACACCCTATACTTGGGGTATCCTACTTTTAATTTCTCTTTTAAAAAAGAGCAAGATCAAAAACGTAGAAATATGTACCTGGGATGTCTAGTTGGGATTGATAGCTTCATTTTTATATGCAAACCATTCTGGACAATTAACATGTGATATTCGGAAAATTTAGTGGGTCCGGTTCTAACAAATGGTAGTTATCACTTATGAATTTGAGTAGTGCACCTAGAACTCAAGCGGTACCTAATTGTGGCGGAGGTATAGGTATTCTGAGACGTCAAATTTACATTAATGGTTGCTATGTTTTAGAGTATCTTTTAAAATGATGTTTGTGGGTATCATCACTGCAAACCCTCACGAGACAACACTCGTCTACTAGGATAACCTAGGGGTTTAACGGCTTGTTGCACGTGCTAAGTGGCAATCGTAATGCTCTACGAAAGTGAGTAATTATTTTAATTCATGCATATTGATATATATTAATAAAATAAATAATATTTTTGTACCCTCATTTTATCATTTTCACACTTAAATTGCTAGAGACTAGCAATAAGCTAGTTGGGGGGTGTGATGAGAGTACAAAAGTGAAATTTTCATACTATCTTAATTAGTATTAGAGCTAATCTTTATTAATAAAATTGATTAAATTAATGTTTTATTTGTATCTGAGTGCAAGTAATTCAAAAGACCTAATAACGCTGGGTTTGAGCCCAATGCCTGGCGTTTCGAGCTCAACAAATCCTTAGCGTCGTGGAGATCCCAGCTCATTCACATTGCCCCCGCGTATTCCACGCCTGCATGGAAAATCCAAATGCAATCTTGTTCGCTCGTCCCATGCATCCACCTTCCAGATGCAACATTTCATCCGTGAAGCAACACCTAATGCATTTCACCTTTAATGCAATCCTCACAAGAGGGAGAGCTCTCCCAACAGTTTTCTTCATCCCATCTACCGTGGCTTCTAACGAACAGACAATGCTCCAATCTCATCTTCCCAACCGACCGTGGATCTCCCAAGCATCGTGGCATCTCATCAGCGTCCTTCCGTCTCCCCTGTTTCTTCCCAGCTCATCCACGCGTTCCAGCAGAAGAGTCCCAAGCGATTCGACTTCATTCATTCCCGTGTCTCAAGCAACCGGATCATCTCCAAGCCATGGGTCTTGCATTCAAATCCAACATCAATGTCTGCAGCTTCTCAAAATTCTGCAACGTTCCCAGCTGAAGAGTCCCAAGCCATGTCTCATCCCCTCCCAAAAGCTACCAAATCGTCCGCATTCGAAGCTCCCCATCCGTTCGGTTTGTCCTAGCAGCATTCCAGCTTCTTCAACATGCTATAAGAAGGAGCCGAGCGAGCAAGGTTGAAAGGGGGGGATCCAGGTAGAGGCGGGAAGAGGATTTCCATTCATTCAACCACAGCCGACGGAAGAGGAGGGAGGCCAGCAGCCGTGCGACGGAGGAGGAAGAGGCCAAGGGAACCAGCGAAGCAAAACACCTCATCTCCTCTTCTGATCCGTCTTCTCAACCGGGTGGAAGTGGAGGAGAGGTGAGGGAGGAGAACCGGGAGCGGCTGCATGAAGGAGGAGAGGCGGGGGAGGAGAGAAAACAGAGCACTCTGTTTTCTCAACCAAAGAAAAAAAAAGGATTTATGCTTTATTTTATTTATTCTATGCTAATCTATTTTATAAATGCTTACATCTCATATGAATAGCTAAATCTCTTTTAGCTAAGGCTAAGGAAAAGCCTAGCATTTTCTTCATGTATTTCCTTAAATCATCAATGGAATTTTAATGTTTTTGATTTGATTTATGGTGCAGTAGATTGATAGAAATTATTTTAAACTTATATATTTTTTTTTGATTTGTTATTTTCCCTGGGTATAACAGATGCTTAGAAATCCCTGTAGTTTAAAATAGAATTACTGTAATGCTGCCCATAAAACTAAATTTATTTTATTATGATTAATAGATGATTTTAAGAAAAGCATGATGAAGTGCTAGGCTGAATCCTGATGCCTTAGTTATAATTTTATCAATTCTAATATTATTTAGCCTTTAGTTTTTGTTCACTGTCAAATTCCTGTGGATTCGATCTCAGACTCACCAAGAATATTACTTTGCTACACCCTATACTTGGGGTATCCTACGTTTAATTATTTTTTTTAAAGAAAGTGCAAGATTAAAAACGTAGCAAACACTTTAATTCAAATTTCAAACAGTGGGCGAGTCGTCTCCAGTAAAGCATGAGTCGACTCCAGCAACAGCCGAGTCAACTCCAGATCGAGCTAGTCGACTCCAACCCCAACAGATATGTTGTCAAGGATGTGCAGACTGTGCAGAACGGCTAGAAATCAGTCTCTAACGGCTAGTTTCTGTAGAGAACTATTTAAATAGATGCAATGCAGTGAACAGTAGTAGACAAGAAAAGAGTTACTCTATCTGTGCATTAAGGCATTCTCAACCACCAAGAGTCTCTTGAGAGGAAAGACAAGCAAAAGAAGAAAGAAGCGCATTCAATTCATTCCAAGAAGCACTTTCTTCACATTCAAGGCTTTTCTTCTGACATCAACTCTTCAACGCTTTCAAGAAGAGATCCAGAGTTCGAGAAGCCCCTACTTCCCTTTCCAAAAACTGTTTGAAGGGCTTCTAACCTTACTTTATTCATATTGTTCATATTTGCTTTTTAAGAAGCTTTCTTGTATTCTTTCAAAATTGTTTTTCTTACTTGATTCAATCAGGGGATTGAATCAAGGGTTGTAAGGTTTGTTGGTGAGCCAAGGGTAAAACCAACGGGTGTAAGGGTTTGATTGTGATTCCAGTAAAACAATCGGATGGTTCTAGTTGGTGAGCCTGTGAAAACCGACCGAGTTCGTTGTGATCTCGTGAAAACAACAAGTTGGGTTGTGAACTTGTAAAACAATCGGCTGTAATCCTAGGAATTATAGTGAACTCCCAAGTGCGGCTTGGAAAGTGGATGTAGGAGCAAGAGTTGGCTCCGAACCATTATAAAATTTTCTTATGTTTGCATTGGTTATTTGTCTCTTCCGCTCTCCTTGTCAAGTAATCTATTTAACCTGCTTGCATGAGATTTAATCAATTACTAATTAAGTTTTTAATTTGTCAATAATTTATTAAAATCCAATTCACCCCCCTCCCTCTTGGGTTGTCTCCTTGGGCAACCGCGGAGTCGACTCAAAAAGTCGGAGATGGCTTGGAAGTTAGGAAAATTTTAGAAAGAAAAAGGATTCAATTTTTTATCGCACCTTGCCCCAACAACAATGGCTCAAGGTGTGAGTGAAATGCTCCTACATCAAAATACACATAAATAGCAAGTTAATTAATAGAAAAAGGAAGATTTAGTGAGGGAGAAGTTGAGTCAATTAAAGTTTTCTATGTTTATGATTGATACATAAATTATGAGTCCTTGATACAAGACTAAATATATTATAAATGCATGTATCAGTTAGGCAAGAAGCTAGAGAACAACAAGAAGAAGTCCCCTACTGCCTACTGTAAAGTTTTGGAGGCGTATCGAGGCCGTGCTGGATTGACAGGTGAGTGGGAGTCATGTACTTAGCACCATGAGCATTCTTAATTCATTTTCATGAATGTCGCCAATTGTGAATTGATTCCATTTGTGCATATTGATTGATATTGTAGTATATTTCTCTATAATCTTGTTTCTCCATGCTTGATTATTTTGTACATGCATTTGAGGGAACATTGAGAGGAATTACACGGGGTAGAAGAGTAGTCAAATTAGTTCCGAATTGTGAAATGACTTCTTTTGTAGATTGATTTTATTTTCTCTATTTCAAAGACTTGTAGAGCCCTTTTTAGTGGTATATTGAGTTGCATTGCACTCCCATGATTCCTCACTCCCAACCCTGATGTTAGTTATTGAATGGGTTGTGGTCGAGTGAGTGGTAGTCTTGATTATGCTTCCTTTTAGTAGAGCATTGGGAGGGTGCATTATGGTATTTATGCATGGTTTGGCAGTATCTTACAGGATACCTATAGTCGATGGGGTTAGACATCGGCCTGTGTGCATATAGTAGCCTTCTGGATAGGCGGAGCCCAATCCCTTCCTAGGAGGGATACAGCCCTAGGCGTAGGATCGGCCGATCCTGTGACTTATATATGGCTTGCCGCCGGGCAAAGTAAGATCTTACAAGGTGTCGTTAGTATACAGATGTGAGAGTGTTTCTATGGATTTCTATTCTGGATACCAGCCAGCATTTACATTATCAGTATGGTATCTTATCTTGCATATGCATATGAGAGTAGGAAGTTGTTGTGGTTCGCCTGGAACATAAGACCCACCTTCCGACAGTTGTCTAGTGATGACTTCGCATATTGACACCCCAATTTGCATATTTCAGTATTATAATCTATTGAGCATATTCATGATGTATCATTCATGTTTATTTGACTATTCTATATATGTTCCCGATGAGTTGATTGTGATTGTGGTGATACTGTGATGATTTACTCCATATTTTTTTTTAATGTTGAGTACCTTGTTATTGATGACTGCTCATATGATCTTGAGATTTCACCTCGAGCCATGATTATATCTTGTCTCATGTGTATAGTACTCTCTACTCCACTCAACTGAGTATTCATACACGCAGTCAAAGATCCTGTTGTGGATATGGGTTGACTAAGGATGGATTGGAAAGCAGGTATATATATATGTGTGTGTGTGTGTGTGTGTGTGCAGATTAGTTGTGTGCCTGTGATAATGTATTGCTATATATTGTCCAGGTTTATTATGTGACAGATTATGTGATTGCTGCTCTAACAAGTAGTGTTGTTGTATGTATTGAGATAATCCTGATAGATCAATATAGGAAAGATGATCATTTTGTGCATGCATCATGCCAAAATTTTCAGCATTTATTGATGATTGATAGGTAGTAGGGTTCTATGTGGTGGCTGGTGGACTTATGCCTACCCGCATCCTAGGACCATCGCGGCGGCCCGCCGGAATGGGGCGGTGGTCGTGACAGAAGGTGGTATCAGAGCAAAGGTTAAAAAGAGTCCTGTCAAAGTAATAGGATAAGTCAGGATTAAGTATAGGATTATACTATGGAGCATAGGGTTTTGTTGTAATGATATTTTATGAGTCATTTATAATTTAGTGGAACATATTATGACTCAGTGTGTAATAACTGCCTTCTCTCTTTGATTCTTTTACAGACATATAAAGAATACCTCCAAGGAGAGGACCTGCTCGTCCTGGAAGGAGGATGGAGCCAGAATATAGCCATTGGATGCGGGTTCCGCACATGTCGAGCCCCAAAGAGAAAAATCTCCTCCTGTAGGCCGACGGAGGGTTGATGATCAAGGGGAGGTGGGAAGTAGAGATGCACTGGTGGAACAGTTACTGGCGAAGAATCAAGCTCTGAGGGAGCAAATTGCTCGAGGGAAGCCTCCTACCCCGTCAATAACATCCATCCCACCTCTTGTACCTGTGCCGAGGAGTTTGGCCAGACGGGCTCTGGATGATGAGGAGATTAATGTACAGAACTTTCTGAGGCTCAGAACCCCGGAGTTTAAGAAGAAGAAGGTGAAGATCCTTAGAGATTCCTGAGAAAACTGAAAAGATTATACGGAGACTACCGTGTTCTGATGCAAGGGTAATAGAGCTTGTAGGGCTCACTATGAAAGAAGATGCCTGGGACTGTACCAGAGGCATGTGGGGGACAGATTGTACTGTAGGAATCCTCCAACCTGAGAAGAGTTCAGGCAAGCAGTGAGGATGAGTTCTTATCTCCCGCTGAAAGGCAGATTCGGGCTCTTCAGTTTGAGAGGCTGAAGCAGATGCCAGAAATAGCGTATCTGAGTACGCTCGTGAGTTTACCAAATTGGGAAGGTATGCTCCTTACATCATCCCCACTGAAGCTGCCAGGATAGAAAGATTCAGGCGGGGCCTGATTTTCCCACTATATAATGTAGTGCTGGCAGTAGAGGTCCCCACTTTTGTCCAGGCTGATTGATAAAGCAAAACAGTGGAAGACCAGAAACAAATAGGAAAGAGCTGAAAGAGAACAGAGGAAAGTGAGTGTGGAAAAAGAGCAAAGCAGCAGAAGTAGATCTGAGGGGAGCAGGTCTCTCGGAGGGGCCCCGATAGAGCAGTTTGCATGCTCTGCTCCACCTGCCCCACGTAAGAGGAAATGGAGGGAAAGGGATCGATCACAAAATACTTTTCTACCATCAGTACCTCGTCCTCCAGTCACTATGGCCAGAACTGAACCTAGGTTCCAATCATGGCCAGTGTGTAACACATGTGGGAGGCAGCACCCTGGCAGATGTAGAATGGGCCAGAGAGTATGCTACAGATGTGAACAACCGGATCATTTTGCTAGAGAATGCCCTCAGGATGTCACCTAGCAGTTTGTGCCTTCAACGTCCTACCCTTCTGTGCAGGAATGGATAGGCCTAGTAGTAAGGACTTGTATAGCATTCATCCTGGTTCCACCAAGATGTATCATGATATCCAAAGCATGTATTGGTGGAACAGATTAAAAATGAATGTGGCCAAGTATGTGGTTCTTGTTTGACTTATCAGCAAGTGAAATTTGAACATCAAAAACCAACAGGACTGTTGCAAGAGTTGCCTTTGCCCGAGTGGAAATAGGAAAGGTAACTATGGACTTTGTGGTCGGGCTGCCCAGAACACAAAAAGGATATGATTCTATCTGGGTGATTGTGGATAGATTGACAAAATCAGCCCATTTTCTACCGGTGAAGACCACATATTCAGTAGCTCAGTATGCCGAGATGTATGTGGATAGGATAGTGTCCTTGCATGGAGTGCTAGTTTCTATTATATCAGATAGAGGTTCATAGTTTACCTCTAGGTTTTTGGTAGAAACTCCATGAGGCATTGGGGACTCAATTTGATTTCAGTACAGCATTTCATCCTCAGACAGATGGGCAGTCGGAGAGGACCATTCAGACCCTTGAGGATATGCTTAGAATATGTGTACTGGGTTTCAAAGGTAGCTGGGATAGATACTTACCTTTAGTGGAGTTGCATATAATAACAGCTATCACTCCACTATTGGTATGGCACCTTATGAGGCACTTTATGGGAGGAAAATAGATCTCCCTTATGCTGGTCTGAGATTGGGGAGAAACATCTAGAAGGATCAGATTTGATCAGAGAGACATTCAGAAAAAGTGCCAATGATACCGGAAAGGTTGAGGATAGTGTTCTGGAGGTAGAAAAGCTACTCAGATGTTAGAAGAAGAGATGTGTAGTTTGGCACGGAGGATCATGTTTCCTTAAAGATCTCTCCTATGAAAGGAGTAATGAGGTTTGGAAAGAGGGGCAAGCTTAGTCCCCGATACATTGGCTTCTTTGAGATACTAGACAAGGTTTGGTAATGTATCTTACAGCTTAGCACTGCCTCAAACCTCAGCCATGTGCATCCCAGTTATTCCATATATCTATGCTCCGAAAATATGTGCCGGATCCATGCCATGTGCTACCAGTGCAGGAAGTTACAGTAGAGGGAGACTTTTCTTATGAAGAGCTTCCTGTAGCTATCCTTGATACTTCTGATCAGAAAGCTGAGAAATAAGGAAATATGTATGGTGAAGGTCCAATGGCACCGGCCACAATGTTGAAAAATGCACTTGGAAGTCGGAGCAAAGTATGAAGAGCAAATACCCTCACCTCTTTGAATAATCAGGTAATTTACTCTTTTAAATTCGAAGACGAATTTTATATAAGGGACGGAGGATGTAATAACCCCCAAAAAAAATTTATATAAAGAAGGATAGAATAGTCCTTAAAAATTGATATAAGGGATAAAATTGGAAGGAATCAAAAGTTAATGGCATAATTGGTAGATGCATTAAAGTGGCAAGGGCAAAATAAGGATTTAGCATTATGATGTGATTTAAATGGGGGTTTGGGGTGCTGTGGCGTGGAGTGAAAACAGAGAAGGAGAGGGAGAGTTACAAAAGAAAGAAGAAAAAGAAGAAGAAAAAGAAGAAAGAGGAAGGGAATTTGAAGTGGAGGGGAGCTTCGGTTGCGTTGCCAGCTGAAGCGAAAAGCGTAGATCCTTTTCCTCTATGCAAAGTTTTCATAAGAAAAAAGGAAATTACCCCCATTCCCTACCTAGTATTCTAGAGATTTAGGCTATAGAAAGGGTAGATGACATTTTAGAGGAAGTTAAAAGAGGAGTCGGATTTCGACAAGATTTTTCCGAGACCTGCGGAAATCTGTGTCGAATTCTGATTTCAGCGAATTATTTCGAGGGTCAGTCGGCCTCCGATGGTGATATATATTACTATTCTGGAAATCCCCATGAGTGTAGAATGTTCGGTAAAAATTTCAATAAAATTTGGAATTGGAAAGTGGAATCAAAAATCGGGATGAAAGTAACCCGCTGTCAATCTGGATACTACTGTTCATCCAAAATGAAGAAGGTGAGAAAAATGATGGGAGTTGCCTCGAAACGCGCCGGAGTCGACTCGAAGTCAACTGGAGTCGATTCAGGGCAGATTGGGATCGACTCGAGCTAGGCGGAGTCGACTCGAGAGGTTCCGGAGTCGACTCGAGCCTCAGCGGAGTCGACTCGGAAAGTCGAAGACAGCTTGGGAGTCTAGAAATTTTAGAAAGAGAAAGGATTCAATTTTTTTATCACACCTTGCCCAACAGCAATAGCCCAAGGTGTGAGTGAAATGCTCCTACATCAAAATACACATAAATAGCAAGTTAATTAATAGAAAAAGGAAGATTTAGTGAGGGGAGGAGTTGAGTCAATTAAAGTTTTCTATGTTTATAATTGATACATAGATTATGAGTTCTTGATACAAGACTAAATGTATTGTAAATGCATGTATCAGTTGGGCAAGAATCTAGAAAACAAGAAGAAGAAGTTTTCTGCCGCCTACTGTAAAGTTTTTGGAGGCGCATCGAGGCCGTGCCGGATTGACAGGTGAGTGGGAGTCATGTACTTAGCACTATGAGCATTCTTAATTCATTTTCATGAATGTTGCCAATTGTGAATTGATTCTATTGTGCATATTGATTGATATTGTAGTAGATTCCTCTATAATCTTGTTTCTCCATGCTTGATTATTTGTACATACATTTGAGGGAACATTGAGAGGAATTATAAGGAGTAGAAGAGTAGTCAAATTAGTTCCAAATTGTGAAATGACTTCTTTTGTAAATTGATTTTATTTTCTCTATTTCAAAGACTTGTAGAGCCCTTTTTAGTAGTATATTGAGTTGCATTGCACTCCTATGATTCCTCACTCCCAACCTGATGTTAGTTATGATTGGGTCGTGGTCGAGTGAGTGGTAGTCTTGATTATGTCCTTTTTAGTAGAGCATTGGGAGATGCATTATGGCATTTATGCATGGCTTGGCAGTATCTACAGGACACCTATAGTCGATGGGGTTAGACATCGGCCTGTGTGCACATAGTAACCTTTGGGTGGGCGGAGTCCAGTTCCTTCCTTGGAGGGACACAGCCCTAGGCGTAGGATCGACCGGTCCTACGACTTATATAAAGCTTGCCGTCGGGCAAAGTAAGATCCCGCGAGGTACCGTTTAGTATACAGATGTGAAAAGTTTCTTTGAATTTCTGTTCTAGATACCAGCCAGCATTTACATTATCAGTATGGTGTCTTATCTTGCATATGCATGTGACAGTAGGAAGTAGTTGTGGTTCACCTGGGGCGTAAGACCCACCTTCCGACAGCTGTCTGGTGATGACTTCGCATATTGACACTCTGATTGCATATTTCAGTGTTATAAATGTTAGATGTATGCCCTTGAAGCCAATCTGCCTGACACATTGTTAATTCTAGGAACATAATTTTGTACTTGACTATTTATTATTGAATAAATAAAAGGCATCTTCTTCATTCATATTGTTTATGTGTCTATGAATCGTCCAAGAATTAATAAGATGATGATGCGTATTCTTAAGAGTTAAGAATTTGAGCCATGCATCATTGGTGATTAATTTCTGAATGCTCCTGATCAATGGATCATCACAAGGATGGTGATCGATCCATCAGTGCACACATTGCTTTCCTTATGGATGGACGAGACTCGAGTCCACAGTGTGGCGACACTGAAGTAATAGTGCAGGTGCTTGTTAAGAACAAGGGTACTGAGCGTGACCAAGACAAGAAGTCACTTGGATGTCTATCCACTCGTCAGTGACTTGCTTGATGTTGCAGTAGTGTGACTGGTCCTTTGACCTGCGATGCTTCGGCTACTCACAGTGAGGTTATTGTAGTTTGACTGCACATATACATGGTCTCTAGCCATATGGGTCCATGCAGTGTAGATTGGCTGCAGTAGGTTCACTGTAGGAGTAGGGTATGCACCTATAAGGAATCTATCGACCTTGATAGATAAGGAGAGATCCTATGTGATTTATAAGACTGAGTTCGTAAGACCTCGGCCGGGGCAGATTGCAGTGGAGAAAGAGTTTCCTCTCGAACTTAAGTCGAATAAATCTTGACATATGACAGACGATGGGGTTTGACGAGTTATCCATGACCTCCGTCCTGTAGGGATCCACGATAGAGGACTGTATCACATGATAACTGCACCTAGAGGTTCATCATTCCATTCTGTTGGGTAGCCACTACATGCTGCTAGGTGTCACTGGTGGATGGTGGGACTCACAGGGATTATCTCGATGATCGATTAACCCTAATGAGTAGAGTTGGAATCGTTCCGATCCATTTAAAGGAGTTTTCAATGATATTGTGATAGAGATCACAATATATCTCACTACCAGTCAGAATAGAACCTATGGGGTCACACACACTAGAGGCATTGACCATCCGATGGTTGAATCGTGATTAGGAATCACAAGTAATCAATTCGATTGATAATAAGTTGAAGAAGGAACAAAGGGAATTAATTAATTGGACTTAAAACAAGAGTCCTACTTGGAGTAGGATTCCTAGAGTCCTAATTGGATTAGGACTAGGATTCCTATTGGACTGGGATTCCTACTTGGACTGGGAATCCTATTTGGAGTAGGACTAGGATTCCTACTTGGAGTAGGATTCCTATAATCCTAATTAGATTAGGAGTTTTGAATTAATTTGGATTCCTACTTGAAGTAGGATTCCTAGAGTCCTAATCGGATTAGGACTTCGAATTCAAATCAGAGTCCTAATTGGATTAGGACTAGAATTAAACAAGTCCTAATTGGATTAGGATTTCTTAAGTCCTAATTAATTATTAATCTAATGAATCAACATGACTCCTAATTGGATTAGGATTGAAGAGTTCAATTGAGTCATGGTTCATTCAAGTTCTAATTGGATTAGGACTAGTATAGATTGAACCCAATTGATTCATGATTTGGTTAAAGCCTAATTGGATTAGGACTAGCCATAAGAGGACCCTAATCCTCCTTAAGGAGGATTAGGGCATCACAAGAAGGAGGGATCACGCCCCTCCTCCTTATCCTCTTGGGTGCGGCATGAAGAGGGGGGCGCCCCTCTTGGAATCTATCAAGGAGCTCCTACAAAGTAGGAGCTCCACATGCTATTTAAGAGGGGCATGGGGCCTAGGGCATGTGAAAAGCCCTCTCCTCTCTCAGCCGTGGCCCTCCTTTCCTTGTTCAGCCGCAAGCAAGGAGAAAGAAGTGTTGGCGGCCTCTCTCCTCCCTTCCTTCTTCCAACGCAGGAAAGAAAAGGCTGCAAGCAAGCTTGGTTCTTCATCCACTTCATCCTTCTTCTTCCTCCTCCAAGCACAATCAAGGGTTGATTAAGAGAGAGGAATCAGCCATCAAAAGTTATCTCTGCAAGGGAGCTAGCACCCCGGGGAGATAGAGAGCTTGGATCGGTTCCTGCTTCGTGTGGATACCCGTAGAGGCCGGGCACTTGAACGGCTTCAAGCGAACCTTCATCCAAAACCACGATCATCAGTTTGCGGTGATCATCTACCCGCACAAGGTGAAGATCTGATCTTCTAATATTTTTAAAAAGTTTTTAATCCTTATCTATCTACGAACGGTTTTTGAAACAACGTTCATGCGATGAACGGTTGATCCCGCGCATGCCTCTTCCGCTGCATCTGAAATTTTTAAATTTCTGCGGCATGGGCGGGTTCCTAACAGTGGTATCAGAGCCTAGGCATCGTAGATTAAGGTAAGGATTAATTATTAATAGGCTTATTAGATCTGAAATTTAAATGGTTATGCATGCTGAAAATTTTCTGCATGCAGATTTTTTATAGGGTGCTGATTTTTGCATGCTGATTTTTATGTGATAAATGATGATTCTAATTGCATTGTTAATGGGATTACAAAGTTTAGAATCATGATTAGCATGATCAGCAACCTATGTCATGAGATAATCAGTTAGATTTCAGATCTGAAAATTATAATTGCTGCATGTGGTGATGATCATAGGATTCAAACCCTTTTGGTATCAAATGTAATGACCTGCGATGTGATCTGTAATGTCATGTAATTTTTCAGATGCTTGCATGCATCTTATTTGATGTTTTGAGAGGCCTGCGTGCCTCCTAAAAGGAGATGTAATTTATTATTATTTTTATTTTACATCTGGTTGTATTTCTGTGATGTGATGTACGTCAACGATCAAGTTGAAGACAAGGCATGAGATGAACGGCGATCTAAGCGGTTGATGGCGATTGGATCAAGAGTTGATCAAGGATCGAATCAAGGAGGCTTGGAACCAATTCAAGAGTTGAAGACCAATTGATCGATTGACGTGCATGTGCTTGTAATATGACCTAATTAGAATCCATGATCATCACTATTTAAAGTTTAGCTTTATTTGATGCTGCGATTATAACTGCCTGTGATGTGCCGTTTGCATGTGATGTGAATGAGAGCGGGGTAGATAGGTTTACATGTGATGTAACAAACCCAATGAGACCTAAATAAAACCTTCAATCAAGTCGAGAGTGAACCAACATGAGCAAGTCATATTAGATTAATTGATCTAATTGGTGTCTAGGAAAGCATGAAAGGTGGTTACTTAATTAGGACCTTACTCTCTGAGTAAGGGAGCCTCCCACCTGCTTACCTGGCCAATTGTTCGATTACCTCTTATGAAGAGCTCAAGTTGTAAACCTAAGACCTGATTAACCGATATTAAGTCCATAGGTCTTCCACCGTAGTAGAGCTGCTAAGGTCTTTCTGATGTTGATTTGTCTCGGCTGGATACAGTGGCAAGTTGCATCGGGGGGCTAGACCTCTCTATAGACATGAGATGTTGTAGGGTAAAGGGGGGTTGGGCACCAATAACTGTTAGGTGAGGACCAATGACGACTTTATTTCTACGGTTATACGGTGGGTCGACTTAACTAAGAATGAGACCAATAACTGTTAGGTGAGGTCTTCATGCCTTAGAGACCAAATTGCACTGCAACATGCTTGAGAAGCATTGTACAAGAGTGTACACTCATCCATCTATGTGTCACCAATAACTGTTAGGTGAGGTGCCATGTAGATTGGTGAGACCGCAGTACCCACTAGAAACCCTTGTCGCGTAGAATTCCGTTTCTTACCAGGAGAGTGTAAGGGATTCGAGAAAATAGTGGAAGGCACATTTGTTCTAAAAGACCCTAGAACAAATTAAAGATCAAGTACAAAGTCTAACTAGAATCTTACTCTCTGCAGATTACAATGTCAGCTTCAAATCTTTGACCCGTATTATTGAGACCAACCGACTGACCGGAACCAATTACAAGGACTGGCTTTAGAAACCTCAAATTGTTTTGAATTATGAGAAACTGTGCTACATACTCGAAATGATATTCTAGACTACAGCATGTCCTACTGATGATCAACGTGAGATGCATCAAAAGTGGACGGATGATGACATCAGAGTCAAGTGCTATATCATGGCATCCATGTTCAACGAACTCCAATGCCAGCATGAGAACATGAAACTGCTAGGAAGATGTTGGCAACCTACAAGAGTTGTACGGTGAATAGAGTGCACAGCTCGTTTGAAGTATCCAAGAGGCTCTCAAGCAAAGATGCGCGAGGGGCAATCTGTCCATGATCACGGTCTGACCATGATCAAAGATCTGGAGGAGCTTGAGAAGCTCGGAATGAACATGCACAAGGAATTGCAAGTGGATTTGATCTACAGTACTTCCTGATTCATTTGGACAGTTTATAGTAAACTACACATAATAAGATTGAATGCACTAAGACTGAACTGATTAATATGTTGGTAACTGCTGAGGGAGCCTTGAAGGGTTCAAGGGGCATTGTCCTTGCTGCTGAGATGATTCTGGTTGCAAGAGAAAGTCTACTTGGAAGAAAAAGAAGCCTGCAAAGAAGCAGAAGAAAGACAAGAAGCCAGAAGGAAGTTTAAAAGAAAAAGACTAATGACAAAGGAAAATGTTTCCACTGCAATGTGACGGCCACTGGAAAGAAACTGTCCTTCATATCTCGAGAGCCTGAAGAACAAGAAGGCAACACCTTCAAAAGGTATAGACTTGCTCGTAATTGAAACTAATCTAACGGTTTCTTTACTTCCAGTTGGGTTATAGATTCTGGTTCTAGTGCTCACTTGTGCACTACTATGCAGGGTCTAAAGGAAAGTAGAAGGCTGGCGGAAGGTGCAATAACCCTTCGGATTGGCAATAGAGCAAAAGTTGCTGCTATGGCTGTGGGCACCTTTCTCTGCGACTACCGTCTGGTTTAGTTTATTACTTAGAGACGTTATTATATACCTGCTGCTAGCAGAAATTTGATTTCTGTTTCGTGTCTAGCACAGAATGGTCATGTTTTTACATTTGACAAAGACTGCTGTTCTATTATTTTAGAAATAAAATAGTGCACGTGGTTTCATGATTGACAGTCTCTATCATTTGCATATGGATGAATTTGTAAATATTTCTGAGCAAGAAGTGATGCTAAAGGATCAAGAGATCCAGGGATGAGATAAACCCGAAGTATTTGGGCACCTCAGGCTTGCCCATATTGGAGAAGACAGAATGAACAAAATGGAGAAAGATGGGCTTATCGGCTCATTGACTTCCGAGTCATATCTAGTTTGCGAGTCCTGTCTTCAAGAAAAAATGGCTAGATTACCCTTTGTAGGACATTGTTGCCCAGTAGATACAACCCAAGAGGGGGGGTGATTGGGTCTTTTAAACTTTTATGCTACTCTAAAACTTTTTGATTAACTATGCTAGTTGTATAGATGCACAGTGAAAGTTAAACTTAGCAAGGGTTTGATGTATAGACTTCGACTTGATTAAATATGCTTGCAACTAAAGGATGTGCGGATAAGAATTAAGCAAGCAATTTATCTAAGTAAGTAAGTGTGTTATTAGACAATACTAGAGGCATTACAAACACAAAGGACATATAGTAGTTCGGTGCACCCCAGCACCTACATCCACTCCCCAAGACCTCTTGGGAATTTTACTATAATCCTACCGATACAGCAGTTGTTTTACAAGCTCACAACCCAACTTGTTGTTTTACGAGCGCACAACGAACTCGGTCGGTTTTCCCAGGCTCACCGACTAGAACCAACCCCGATTGTTTTCCCGGGCTCACAATCAAACCCTTACACTGGTTTTACCCTCGGGCTCACCAACAAACCTAAACCCCGTTGGTTTCCCTTTGGCTCACCAACAAACCTTAATCCCGTTGGTTTCCCCTTTGGCTCACCAACAAACTTACACCCGTTGGTTTTTCTTTGGCTCACCAACAAACCTTTAACCCTTGATTCAATCCTTGATTGAATCAAGTTACAAGATATAAAACAAAGAATAAAAACAAATCAAAGCTTCTTAAACAAGCGATATGAAATATAAACAAATAGAGTAAAGAGAAGCCTCAAACGAGTTTGGAAGATGAGGAGCTCGGCTTCTTCTTTACTTGATCCTCCTCTGATTTGGCATGAAGTAGAGGATCCCCGAGGCAGCACACGGATGGAGAGGAAGCTTTCGGATTCACTTGGATGCTCTTCTTCTCTCTATTTCGTTTTGGATGGCCTTTTGTGCTTATGGGAGATTTCCTTTGTAATCTTTGAGATCTCTTTCCTAGATGATCTCTCCCACTTCCATGAGTTCTTCCCTAGCTCTCCTTGTTTTATAGCTTAGATGCGTGGAACAAAATAAGCCGTTAGAGACAAAAATAGAGCCGTTGGACACAGTCTGCACTTCCTGACAATATTACCGTTGGGATCGGAGTCAACTCGCGCGATCAGGAGTCGACTCGCCTGTTGCAGGAGTCGGCTCGTGCTTTACTGAAGACGACTCAGCCACTGTTCCAAATTTGAATTAAAGTGCATGCCTTGACTGGGAGTCGACTCGACTTAACCCGGAGTCGACTCGGCAACATCTGGAGCTGCTTGGCATTTTCGGAGTCGGCTCATCCACTGAAGTCCGTGGATCCAATTTTGATTTGATCCACTCGAGTCAACTCGACTGTCCTGGGAGTCGACTCGAATCTCAGAGCCCGAACTCCCGATCCTCTGTCTTTTGGCTCGTCCAGTCTTGGAGTCGACTCGAACTTCCTCGGAGTCGACTCGGCTCTCAGAGCAGTACTTGTCTTCTGTCTGTTGATGGTCGCGGAGTCCGGAGTCGACTCGTGCAATGCGGGAGTCGACTCGAATCTCAGAGTCCCAAAAATGCTCTCTGACTTTTTCTTTGTGTTCCGCTTAGAGTCGACTCATGCTTTCTTTGGAGTCAACTTGCCAATCATTGGAGTCGACTCGCGTGCCACTGGAGTCGACTCGAATCTCAGACCCGAAAACTACTCTCTGACTTTCTGCCTGTGACTCCTAGGAGTCGACTCATACTTCTCCGGAGTCGACTCATACTTCTCCGGAGTCGACTCGAATTCCACTGGAGTCGACTCGAAGACTGTTCTTTTAAATTTTTCCTTTGATTTTACTCCTCCAATTTGAATCCTTTGAACTTTAAGCTTGGGCCAATAAATTATAGCTTTCTTCCAACTTGAGAGCTTTGGAGGCCTTCTTGTGTTCTCCCAACTTGCTATGTTCCTTGCAAAATAAATATCTTTCTCCTTGCAACATAAACATTAGTATCTATACTTCAAGATTTTGTGATCATCAAAATCAATCTATGAATCAATCTTTGGGTCATCAATCTCCCCTTTTTGATGATGACAAAACTTGGAGTATATGCAATATAAAAGATATTGATTTCTAGAAGTAATACATAGCTAAGTTGCATGAAGTGAAAAATATATATATTTAAAAACATACTTCATGATAATGCTTTAGATTTAATCAGCTTAACACAATCAACATATTTAAATTTTAAGCTGATTTGTATTCAATTCAAAGCATAAAGGCATTATGAGCATATACTTAGATATTTGCATATACTTAGATATTTCTCCCCCTTTTTGACACATCAAAAAGATAGGAAAACATTAAGCACAAAGATAAGAACACTCAAATATTTCTTTCCCTTATTGTACTCTGATTGGAATGTTAAATTATTGCAAGGATATGAATCATATAACTTAAGGCAATAATATTGGAATCAGATTAGTGAGCACAGATCAGAGCCAATTAAGATAGTTTTCAAGAAGTTTTTCTAAGTTGATACCACAGATAGTTTTCTAATCAAGTGTAGGTGGGATCTTCCTTAGGTTAATTCAAGAAGTGGAAATCTAACCTCTCTTCAATAATAAGTGTGAAAGCTTGTTCATTTAAGATCTTGTGTCCAATCTATTAAGTATTTTATCAACATGAGAGCAATTTAACAAATTTTCTGAGTATAAGAACAATATATTAAGCATGATTGCAAAGTTCTTTTATGGTGTAAAAATATTGTGGCATAAATACCAAAATATGAATTCATGCAATTTATAATATATCTTAGAGTATACATAAAGTTCAAGGCTTTGAAGGTTCTTTTAAAGCTCTTTTAAAGACTTTATTCTTCTATTCCTAAAAAAAAATTTGATACATAAAAATATGAATTGGCACACAATTTAAGTTCTAAAGATCAAGTCAATTAGGACTCATTAGTGAATATCAAAATAGGTTTTCTAAAAGATGCTCAAGAAAATTTTACACGTTATTCTCCCCCTTTATTGATCATTCCATTTAAGAGTTTAGAATTTGAAGATAATGTTCAATAAAATTGTCAATCTCAAAAATGTATTTTCTATAAGTTTCAGCTCATTTTCATAAGACTCAAGGTTTGAGATAAGACAGCCTTTATAGAACTCATCTCAAGGTAATTAAAGCATGTCTTGCAATATAAGGAGGTTCATCAAAATCAATCCATAAAATTCAAGGTATGCATCAAATTAAAGTTTCTTTAGGATAAGATACTGAATATCTAAAGCTCCCCCTCAAAAGATGCATTCTTCTTTAATCATTCTTTTCTTTGGTTGAATTTCAGAATTTAATAATAAACGTGAATAAACCTGAAATTCTATGTTATCGGAGAATGTAGAGTGATCTAGAATTATTCAAAATTATAGTATTCACTCTATATATATATATTCTGATGATAGTTTCTAAGAATGTAGGAGAGAAAAACATATAGATGATCATTGAGGTATGTGTATTTATAGAACTCAATTTCTTCATCACAGTTTTTCAGCAATGTATACATGAAGCTCAATAAAATTTTTAAATATTAAAATAAAGTCATATATTTTAAAAATATTTACTTGCAATCAAGATCATCGTAAGACACATCATTTGAATCAAAATTAGTATACTTTGAAGGTAAGAAATGATATGTTTCGGATGCGTATCGGAGCAATCAAAATAAATTCTGTTTTTCTTATATTAACATTTTATTTAGTAATCATATGGAGTTTAAACTTTTATACAAAATCGGATTCTGAATTACATAGGATTTTCAATAGAAGCTTTCTAAGTCATAATATGAGATATGTATCTTTCACAATGTAGCTCATCTTAAATTGTTACGATTGAAAAATACATATTTCAATAACATTAAAGCACTTTCAGAATCTTTGTGTTTAATTTTGAGTTTCGATACAAAATAAAGGATATTTTAACAAGTATTAGGACATTATGTATCAAAGTTAGGCAAGTAGAAAGATAGATCAATATCAATTTATTTTCCCTAAATATAGATGTTCTTCTCTTCTCCTTTCTACAATTTTATTTAGCTTTCAGATTTTAACAATGATTGTGAATGACAAATCTGAAATTTCTTTTCAATAAAACTAAACAAAAGATGTTATGTAGCAATTCAAACATTCAATCAAATTGTCCAAGTATGAAACATTACAAAATATTGAGAACCCATAAATCAAGACATCATACCATATGCAAAATATACCATGTGTTAAGTCATGCATTAAAATACTAAGAACAAGAATGTCAAGGATCAAAATCAATTCTTTTTAAATAAACTCTCCCTATTTAAATATAATCTTGCAATGATTTCATCCTTAAGGTGTGTTTCAAGTGATTAAAATTTGACTTAATTCTACTTTCATTTACTTTGTTTTTCATTTATAACTTTCTTATGCTCTATACTCTATTTGCTCCCTATCCGGTGGAGTTGGGAAGGGGCACGAGGTACTACCACTAGCCTCCCTCTTGTGCCGTCCCTAATATGCCCTACACCGAATAGTTGGTCAATAGTGCCGGGTACTACCACTAGCCTCCCCATTGGCACCATCCCTATGATGAGCAATATAGAAAGGTTAAAATGTTTACTTCAAACTCTCCCTGTTTGAGTGTAATTAATTATAGATTTTATCCCTTCCAAATGTGCCGAATATATTATGCTTGTTTTGCTTTTCCTTAAGATTGAAGTACTTGCCTTTGCTCAGATTTTTCATCTCTTGAACAATGTCCATTTTCTTTTCTTTATCTCTCTCTCTTTTTGTTATTCTCAAGTAATCTACATGAAAGAGCAGAATAAAGAAATAATGAAATGTTTCGTATAGAGGTATATCATGCAAACACTATTTTCATTATGCCCAAGAATTCATAGCTTCTCACAAGTCATTCTAAATCAGAGTTTTAATCATATACTTGTGTATTTCATGGTTTGATATAGCCATAGAAATATTTTAGTTTGAGCAACCCATGAAATAGTTCTAAAAGTATAAGTCAGTCAATACACATATAGACATGATATCAAAAATTATAATTAAAGAATTTAATCATGCCATAATAAGATTTAAGTTACTGACTTTGCTCAATTAATTTGTGAGAAAGGTACCTAAATTACCTATTCATTATATGTTCTTCAAGCCAAACTAGATTTCTTATGGTGTGAACTTTTGACTGAAGAAGATCCTCTCTCTGTTTGCATGTGAATGTTTAGTGTATCTTACATGAGATATCCTTCAAGTTGAAATTCTCATTTTTCTTTCTTGAAGGAAGGTCATTAGTTTCTTTAAGATACAAAGCATTCATCCAACATATATATATATATATTTTTAATTAGATGACTCAATATGAGATATGACAATAGTTGCATGTTGAGTCACTTTACTCAAGAGATTTCCTAAATATAAGCAAGCACATATCACTTGAACTAAAGAGATAGATTCATTAACCAAGATAGTTCAAGGACAAGCATGTGAGGCAATAGACAGATTTATCAAGATCAAATCAATTTAGTTTAGATTCTTTTGCTTAAGATAATTATCAATAAGATGTGTTAACTAAGTTTTAATCAACTTATCTTAAACGTTGTTTCTATCAAATTCAGATTATGACGTATTTGTTATCAATAAAATATGATTAATTAAAGTTAGATTGAAGTCTTGCACAAGGTCACATAATGAGCATACAATCTGGTCTACTAGCTGTATGATAAAATAATTATTCTATCATGCTTCAATACAGCTTTAAACAATAGATCTACTTTGCTCATCCTTTACAAATTCTACAAGATGGGGTCATAGACATACCTTCTTCATGCCAATCTTCTATCCGAGTTTTCTTGTGGACTAATGTTGGTCAATGAAGATCCCCTTTCTTGTTTGTCTTAATTTGGAGTTTGAGAGAAAATGTTAATTCATCATTATACATATTTCAAACTCACTTTGTATGAGCTTAGTAAAATCTCCATATAAATCTCATTAGTAGAACCAAAATGATGTCATCAATGTATACTTTGAGCAAATAAGATATCACAAATTCTTCTTTTTGAAGCATAGATTATCACTATTACTTTCTATCAAAAGGTTGCTTAAGCTTTTATATCATGCTTTTGATGCTTGTTTCAAATCATATAATGCTTTATCATATTTGTAATGAGTGTTTTCAAATATGGTGGTTATCTAACATATATAAAGTAAGCACATAGGAGTCCATTCTACACACTCATTTGATATAACATTTATAAAGCAAACAAATGATAAAGGTGATTTTTACTTCTAATCATGCAAGAATCTTATCAAGATCTATTTCATCTTTTCTTGATTTAATCTTTTAGTAGTCATCATTAGTGTATATGTAAAAGATTAACCATATAATTTGATTTTAGTATTTTGATAATAAATCATTAGTCTCATAAAGAATAAAATGAATTGATACTTCTACAACTAGAATTTTTCATGAATGTTCTATATGCATTGCTTGATGAATGATATCCAAGGATAGAAATATCTTTTTAGATTTGGCATTACTTTCTAGAGAACATATCAAGCATAACATGTACGACTGAAAAATATGAGAGATACGCAATAGTTCATTTTCTATTTTCAGAAAATCAAAGAAGTTTTCATCAAAAATAGATCTAATAGAAGTCATATGTATGACAAGTATTGATGATAGCTTTTAAAAATCATTTAAGTAGATGACTATCACACAACATTGCCTTTTCAATTCTTCAAAGATTCTATTAATCTATTTTACTTATAGTGTTCTTGGTGCAGAAACAATTGTATTCAATATTATTTTCTGTGCACAACTTAACACAAAAATTGGTTTTCAAAACTATGCCGTGATTCATAGTTTGCAAACCTTTATCATTTGATCGCTTTTTGTGAGTTTGTGCCAATGCAGAAAATATTTCAATTTGAGTGCCAAGAACAAGGCTAATGTAAGCTTTTGAAAAATTAGTGTTGGAAACAACATCTCTAGATTTAGAAATTATTTTTGTTTGTTTCCTTAGTTAGCATGCATAGCGAAGTTTTGACCTTTAAGAGGATAATCTAAGTAAGCCTATGGCAAGGTCTTTTGAGATTAAGTGCATACTAGCATGAGTTGATTTTGTATACTAAAGATGGTTTCTTTAATCTTGGTATTCATAGTGCATATATTCAAAAACATACCAAGTACACATTATCATATCTATGATCAATAAACAATAATGCCATGGATAATAACTATCAATCAAGCATATAGAGAATTCATAGAGTTATTAAATTGATTAATCATTTAGCAACTTATCCAATAGCGAGTAAAGTATACTATAATGAAGAGATTTGATTATATTTCCAAAAGTATTTTCTATATCACAAAATTGATCACTACTAGCAATCATATCAAATACTAAAGCACAATAATGATGAGATGCAAGAATTACTGATTTCATTATTATTTTTTTTGTTAATAACTTTTTAAGTTTCTTTATGTTCCATAGGTACCTTGGTACACCTATGTGTACATCCTCATTTTCTCATTTTGGGTACCCAAGCTTGCTTGAGTCCTTGAGAGTTTAGGACATATGGTTCCTTTTGGAACCCATATCTGTTTAATAGTAATAACTTTACCATTTGATTTAATTATACTAGAACGATAGGTAAAGTTGTTATTCCCATCCTTTTCATTTTTGAATAAGTTATCTTATTTAATGGTTTGCTTGGTAAATTGATAACCTTTTTCTCTAGAGATTTATGGCTAAGTGAAGGAGTCAAGCTAAATTTTGATTTATCAAAATCAGCATGTTGGCTTTCAAACATCATTTTTAATCTTTCTGAACTTACAGTGAATTTGTTAATAAAACATCTTAATTGGTTAATTTCTTTACTTAAGTTTTGATTTTCTTTAATTAAGCTATGATTTTTCTGAATCAATTCTTCTGAAAATGACCTTAAGCTTTCATTTTCAGAATTTAGTTTCTTAAGATTTTTATTCTTTACAGTTAATTTTCTACATTCACTATACAACTCATGAAAGCATTTAATAATTCATCATAAGAGAATTCTTCTTGAAAATCATTTGAGGTAAGAGTAGATTCGGATTTTACCTTGTCTTCTTGTGCCATAAAGCACAAGTCAGTTACCTCTTGTAGTTTCTTGGAGCTAATATCATCATTGTTGCTCCTAACCTTTATTTTTTGGCTTGACTCTTTTCTTGGTCAAGCTTTCTTCCTTTTATTCTTTCTTCCTTTCTTCTTGCTTCCTCTTTTTCTTGTCTTTAGGAAGATGATTTGCCTCGGAGTCGACTCGGACCTTTTGGAGTCGACTCGGTTATCTTGAGGGTCGACTCTGAAATACTTGGAGTCGACTCGACTGAGGTGAGAGATTCAACACCTTTTTCTGCAGTCTCATTGTTAGAATGTAATTGAAGCACATGAGAGCTAATCTGAGATTTATCATAAATATTTTCTAAAGTATCCCAGATCTCCTTAGCAGATAAGCATGCAGAAATTTCATTAAACTTTGTTTCTTGAATAGCACAATATAATATGTTCATAACATCAGCATTCAATTGTGCTAAGTCCTTTTCATTAAAATTTGAGAGAGTATGTGAAGATCATATTATGATTTTCCATAAGTTAGTTTTGTGATTGAATAAAGATGCGCATGCGTATTTTCCAATGTGTATAGTTTATGCCATTAAATAGTGGAGGTGTATTAATTGAATGTCCTTCTCCTAGAAAACTATCTATTTGAGTTGTCATGATCTTTGGCTCTTGATCGTGAGATCAATGATTAAACTTAGAGCACCTGCTCTGATACCACTTGTTGCCCAGTAGATACAACCAAGAGGGGGGAATTGGGTCTTTTAAAATTTTTGCTACTTCTAAAACTTTTTGATTAACTATGCTAAGTTGTATAGATGCACAGTGAAAGTTAAACTTAGCAAGGGTTTGATGTATAGACTTCGACTTGATTAAATATGCTTGCAACTAAAGGATGTGCGGATAAGAAATTAAGCAAGCAATTTATCTAAGTAAGTAAGTGTGTTGTTAGACAATAACTAGAGGCATTACAAACACAAAGGACATATAGTGGTTCGGTGCACCCCAGCACCTACATCCACTCCCCAAGACCTTTGGGAATTTCACTATAATCCTACCGATTACAGCCGGTTGTTTTACAGCTCACAACCCAACTTGTTATTTTACGAGAGCACAACGAACTCGATCGGTTTTTCCAGGCTCACGACTAGAAAACCCGATTGTTTTTCCGGCTCACAATCAAACCTTACACGTTGGTTTTACCTCGGTCACCAACAAACCTAACCCCGTTGGTTTTCCCTTTGGCTCACCAACAAACCTTAATCCGTTGGTTTTCCCTTTGGCTCACCAACAAACCTTACACCGTTGGTTTTCCCTTTGGCTCACCAACAAACCTTTAACCCCTTGATTCAATCCCTTGATTGAATCAAGTTACAAGATATTAAAACAAGAATAAAAACAAATCAAGCTTCTTAAACAAGCAGATATGACATATAAACAATAGAGTAAAGAGAAGCCTCAAACGAGTTTTGAAGATGGAGGAGCTCGGCTTCTTCTTTACTTGATCCTCCTTGATTTGGCATGAGTAGAGGATCCCCGAGGCACAACGGATGGAGAGGAAGCTTTCGGATTCACTTGGATGCTCTTCTTCTCTTATTTCGTTTTGGATGGCCCTTTTGTGCTTATGGGAGATTTCCTTTGTAATCTCTTTGAGATCTCTTTCCTAGATGATCTCTCCCACTTCCATGAGTTCTCCCCTAGCTCTCTTCTTGTTTTTATAGCTTTAGATGGCGTGGAAATAAGAATATAGCCGTTAGAGACAAAATAGAGCCGTTGGACACAGTCTGCACTTCCTGACAATATTACCGTTGGGATCGGAGTCGACTCGCGCGATCAGGAGTCGACTCGCCTGTTGCAGGAGTCGGCTCGTGCTTTACTGGAGACGACTCGGCCACTGTTCCAAATTTGAATTAAAGTGCATGCCTTGACTGGGAGTCGACTCGACTTAACCCGGAGTCGACTCGCCAACATCTGGAGCTGACTTGGCATTTTCGGAGTCGGTCATCCATTGAAGTCGTGGATCCAATTTTGAATTTGATCCACTCGAGTCACTCGACTGTCCTGGGAGTCGACTCGAATCTCAGAGCCCGAACTTCCGATCCTCTGTCTTTTGGCTCGTCCAGTCTTGGAGTCGACTCGAACTTCCTCGGAGTCGACTCGGCTCAGAGACAGTAACTTGGTCTTCTGTCTGTTGATGGTCGCGGAGTCTCGGAGTCGACTCGTGCAATGCGGGAGTCGACTCGAATCTCAGAGTCCCAAAAATGCTCTCTGACTTTTTCTTTGTGTTCCGCTTAGAGTCGACTCATGCTTTCTTTGGAGTCGACTTGCCAATCATTGGAGTCGACTCGCGTGCCACTGGAGTCGACTGAATTCAGACCCGAAAACTACTCTCTGACTTTTCTGCTGTGACTAGGAGTCGACTCATACTTCTCCGGAGTCGACTCATACTTTTCTCCGGAGTCGACTCGAATTCCACTGGAGTCGACTCGAGACTGTTCTTTTGAATTTTTCCTTTGATTTTACTCCTCAATTTGAATCCTTTTGAAACTTTAAGCTTGGGCCAATAAATTGTAGCTTTCTTCAACTTGAGAGCTTTGGAGGCCTTCTTGTGTTCTCCAATTGCTATGTTCCTTGCAAAATAATATCTTTCTCCTTGCAACTAAACATTAGTATCTATTCAAGGTTTTGTGATCATCAAATCAATCTATGAATCAATCTTGGGTCATCAGACATGGAGAGAGGACCACTGGAATACTTACCCTAGTACATATAGATGTTATGTGGCCCATTCGATTGCTAGCTAGGGGACGTTATTCATACTTCATTTACCTTTATCGATGATTATTCACGATATGGGTATGTGTATTTATGAGATACAATTTGAATCTTTTGAAAGTTCAAGAGTTCATGAATGAAGTAGAAAAACAAACTGGAAAACCTCTTAAGGCTCTTCGATCAGATCGAGGAGGAGAATACCTTAGTGAAAAATTCCGAGACTATTCAAGAAAAATGGCATAGTCTCACAGTGGAATCTCGGGTACACCTCAACTCACGGGGTGTAGAGAGGAGAAAATCAGACTCTTTGATTATGGTCCGGTCATGATGACTTCACTGATTTACCTATATTTCTTTGGGGATTACCTTACTTACCGTAGTATATCTACTGAATTAGAGTTCTCTAAATCGCGTTCCTACACACCGTATGAGATATGGCATGGTAAGAAATAAGTCTTGGTCATCTCAAGATTTGGGGATGTCCGGCCCACGTCAAAAGACTACAGGCGGACAACTAGAGGCTAGGACAAAAGTGCTCGTTTTATAGGATATCCTAAAGAGTCATTAGGATACAATTTTTACGTTCAGAGGATCACAATGTGTTTGTGAGCCATCATGCATCTTCTTGAAAAACCAGTTTATCCTTGATAGAGGCAGTGGAAGGAAATTGAGCTTGAAGAGAAAGTCTCTGAAAAGCAACGGGTCATGGATCCTATCGAACCATTCATACAGAGCCAGTACACGATGTCTCTCAACCACTCGAAGATCTAGTAGGTCTCCATCCTCCTGATAGATACTTAGGTATACTAGAAGAGGATACGAGGAATGTTTTAGTGGGAGATAGGGATCACATACAGGTCTCAAAACCTACGACGAGGCGATATCTGATATCGATTTCGAGAAATGGTTGGAAGCTATGAAGTCAGAGTTAGACTCCATGCATTCCAACCAAGTCTGGACCTTAGTAGATCCACCAGAAGGTATTGTACCTATTGGATGCAAATGAATCTACAAAAGAAAGATAGATTCGGATAGAAAGGTAGAGACCTATAAAGCAAGGCTAGTGGCGAAAGGGTATGTCAACGCGAAGGCATTGACTATCAGAAGACCTTTTCCTGTAGCCATGCTAAAATTCATCCGAAATTGCTTGCCATTGCAGCATTTCATGATTATGAATCTGGCAGATGGATGTGAAAACTGCTTTCTGAATGGATATCTTGATGAAGATATCTATATGGAACAGCTTTGGGTTTCACTTCCAGTGATGGAGATCACAAGATCTGCAAGCTGCAAAGGTCCATCTATGGACTAAGCATGCATCTCGGAGTTGGAACACTCGTTTCGATGACGCAATCAAAACGTTTGATTTCATCAAAAATGAAGAGGAACCGCCGTGTGTTTACAAAAAGGTTAGTGGGAGTGCTGTCGTATTTCTCATACTGTATGTGGACGACATCATCCTGATAGGGAATGATATTCCCATGCTAACCTCGGTCAATGTTTGGGTTGTCAAAAGAGTTCTCCATGAAAGACCTTGGAAAAGTATCCTATATTTTGAGAATAAAGGTCTATAGAGATAGATCTAAAAGGATGCTTGGCCTATCACAGAAGATGTATATAGAGAAAGTGCTGAAAAGGTTCAGCATGGAAAACTCTAAAAGGGGTCTCTTATCCCTAAGGCATGGAATTCATTCTCCTCCAAGAAGATGTGCCCCAACACATCTGAAGAGATTCAACGCATGGCAAGATCCCCTATGCATCAGCAATAGGGAGCCTCATGTATGCCATGCTATGTACACGATCTGATATAGCCCTTGCTGTGAGTGTCACAAGCAGATATCAGTCGAATCTAGATAAAGAACACTGGACAGCTGTGAAGAATATTTTTAAGTACTTGAGAAGAACTAAAGATTTATTCTTGGTCTTTGGAGGATTATCAGAGTTAAAGGTAGAAGGGTACACAGATTCAGACTTCATGACTGATGTCGATGATAGGAAGTCAACATCTGGATATGTGTTCTTGTGCAATGGTGGTACGGTGAATTGGAAAAGTTCTAAACAACCGATCATTGCTGATTCTACTCTGGAAGCTGAATACATCGCCGCCTCTAAAGCTGCTAAGGAAGGCTTCTGGTTCAAGAAATTGATTGCAGAATTGGATGTAATGACATCAGATGTCATAACACTCTACGGCGATAATAATGGCGCCATAGCTCTTGCCAAGGAACCAAGGTCTCATCAGAAGTCGAAGCACATAGAGCAGCGCTATCACCTCATACGCGACTACATTGAAAAGAAATATGTAGAGGTACAGAGAGTAGACTCCGCAGATAACGTGGAGGATCCGTTCACTAAGCAGCGGAGTCAACAAAAGACTGAAGCCCACCTTAAGAAGATGGGCCTAAGATATATGATCAATTGGCTTTAGTGCAAGTGGAATATTGTTAGATGTATGCCCTAGAAGCCAATCTGACTGACACATTGTTAATTCTAGGAACATAATTTTGTACTTGACTATTTATTATTGAATAAATAAAAGGCATCTTTTTCATTCATATTGTTTATGTGTCTATGAATCGTCCAAGAATTAATAAGATGATGATGCGTATTCTTAAGAGTTAAGAATTTGAGCCATGCATCATTGGTGATTAATTTCTGAATGCTCCTGATCAATGGATCATCACAAGGACGGTGATCGATCCGATCAGTGCACACATTGCTTTCCTTATGGATGGACGAGACTTGAGTCCACAGTGTGGCGACACTGAAGTAATAGTGCAGGTGTTTGTTAAGAACAAGGGTACTGAGCGTGACCAAGACAAGAAGTCACTTGGATGTCTATCTACTCGTCAGTGACTTGCTTGATGTTGCAGTAGTGTGACTGGTCCTTTGACCTGCGATGCTTCGGCTACTCACAGTGAGGTTATTATAGTTTGACTGCACATATACATGGTCTCTAGCCATATGGGTCCATGCAGTGTAGATTGGCTGCAGTAGGTTCACTGTAGGAGTAGGGTATGCACCTATAAGGAATCTATCGACCTTGATAGATAAGGAGAGATCCTATGTGATTTATAAGACTGAGTTCGTAAGACCTCGGCCGGGGCAGATTGTATAGTGGAGAAAGAGTTTTCCACTCTCGAGCTTAAGTCGAATAAATGTTGACATATGACAGACGATGGGGTTTGACGAGTTGTCCATGACCTCCGTCCTGTAGGGATCCACGATAGTAGGACTGTATCACATGATAACTGCACCTAGAGGTTCATCATTCTATTCTGTTGGGTAGCCACTACATGCTGCTAGGTGTCACTGGTGGATGGTGGGACTCACAGGGATTATCTCGATGATCGATTAACCCTAATGAGTAGAGTTGGAATCGTTCTGATCCATTGAAAGAAGTTTTCAATGATATTGTGATAGAGATCACAATATATCTCACTACCAGTCAGAATAGAACCTATGAGGTCACACACACTAGAGGCATTGACCGATCTGATGGTTGAATCGTGATTAGGAATCACAAGTAATCAATTCGATTGATAATAAGCTGAAGAAGGAACAAAGAGAATTAATTAATTGGACTTAAAACAAGAGTCTTACTTGGAGTAGGATTCCTAGAGTCCTAATTGGATTAGGACTAGGATTCCTATTTGGACTGGGATTCCTACTTGGACTGGGAATCCTATTTGGAGTAGGACTAGAATTCCTACTTGGAGTAGGATTCCTATAATCCTAATTAGATTAGGAGTTTTGAATTGAATTTGGATTCCTACTTGAAGTAGGATTCCCAGAGTCCTAATCGGATTAGGACTTCGAATTCAAATCAGAGTCCTAATTGGATTGGGACTAGAATTAAACAAGTCCTAATTGGATTAGGACTTCTTAAGTCCTAATTAATTATTAATCTAATGAATCAACATGACTCCTAATTGGATTAGGATTGAAGAGTTCAATTGAGTTATGGTTCATTCAAGTTCTAATTGGATTAGGACTAGTATAGATTGAACCCAATTGATTCATGATTTAGTTAAAGCCTAATTGGATTAGGACTTAGCCATAAGAGAGACACCTAATCCTCCTTAGAGGAGGATTAGGGCATCACAAGAAGGAAGGGATCACGCCCCTCTCTCCTTATCCTCTTGGGTGCGGCATGATGATGGGGTGGCGCCCCTCTTGGAAATCTATCAAAGGAGCTCCTACAAAGTAGGAGCTCCACATGCTATTTAAGAGGGGCACGGGGCAGCATTAGGGCGTGTGAAAAGCCCTCTCCTCTCCAGCCGTGGCCCTCCTTTTCCCTTGTTTCAGCCGCAATCAGCAAGAAGGGAGAAAGAAGTGCTTGGCGGCCTCCTCCTATTCCCTTCCTTCTTCCAACGTTAGGGAAAGTAAAGGGGCCGCAAGCAAGCTTGGTTTCTTCATCCACTTGCATCCTTCTTCTTCCTCCTCCTAAGCATAATCAAGGGTTGACTAAGAGGGAGGGCATCAGTCATCAAAAGTTATCTCTGCAAGGGAGCTAGCACCTCGGGGAGATAGAGAGCTTGGGTCGGTTCCTGCTTCGTGTGGATACCCGTAGAGGCCGGGCACTTGAACGGCTTCAAGCGAACCTTCATCCAAAAACCACGATCATCAGTTTGCGGTGATCATCTACCCGCACAAGGTGAAGATCTGATCTTCTAATATCTTTAAAAGTTTTTTAATCCTTATCTATCTACGAACGGTTTTTGAACAACGTTCATGCGATGAACGGTTGATCCTGCGCATGCCTCTTTCACTGCATTTGAAATTTTTAAAAAAATTTCTGCAGCATGGGTGGGTTTCTAACAATAATCTATTGAGCATATTCATGATGTATCATTCATATTTATTTGACTATTCTATATGTGCTCCCGATGAGTTGATTGTGATTGTGGTGATACTGTGATGATTTACTCATATTTTTTATGTTGAGTTTTGTGCACCCTGTTATTGGTAACTGCTCTTATGCTCTTGAGATTTCACCTCGAGCCATGATTATATCTTATCTCATGTGCATAGTACTCTCTACTTCACTCACTGAGTATTCATATACTCACTCTCCAGTTTGGTGTTTTTGATTGCAGAGCAGGTGTTGTATAGAGAGGAGCAGGGTTTGAGATTGTCTGCTAGCTATGCCGCTCCATAGTATAATGTAGATAGAGATTTATACATTTTGATGTATTATAAATCTTCTATTGTATATAGTGTATAGTTACAATCATAGATCCTGTTGTGGATATGGGTTGACCATGGATGGATTAGGAAATAGGTATATATATATATGCAGATCAGTTGTGTGCCTATTGAAAGAGTAGATGCCCTACAAGCCAATCGCAATATGTATTGTGAAGAATTTTCTTTTGATTTTTCAAATTATGTACTTGACATTTAATATAAATAAAGGCATTGTGTTTCATCATATGCTGTTGATTATATTTGTGATGAACCTCTTAGATTAAGGCAATGATTTTGAGGCTATGATGAGATCATACTAGTGAGATTTAAAATCCTAAAATCCTAATCTTAAATATTCTCAGTCATTGGTACATTGAGTCGGAGATCAATGTTTACCGAAAAGACTAGCACATCTTATGTATGCTCGATGCAGAGGATGATTGATCTCACAATCACTTGTGTGAGACACTAATACAAAGATATGGGTGCTCATTAGAGGAATGAATTCATTGAATTGATCTACAAAGAGAAATCTTATGAAGTCTTACTTATATGTTAAAAGATGATTCTCTTAGTGGAAGTTATGCAACTGATCCTTTGATCTGAGATCACCATAGTATCTTGTACACATAAATCCATATTTTGGTTTACACTCATTCATGACAATAAGTTGTGTACGAGGTCTTCTGGATATGGTGGATTGTGTACGAAGGTTATGAGTAGGTCAACAAGGAATTAATCACTTCTAGTAAGAGAAGATTGCATCCTATTTATTCTAATCATATGATAATTCAGGGAGCCTTCGATCAAAACACAATGAAAATTAGAAAGAGTTTCTAATGTTTCATTATTCGAATTATCATTAGAAGGTTGAGAAATATATGAATATGAAATTGAGTTTGACATATATTCATACTCGTATACATATTCGGGATGCAGTTTGATTAAAGGATTTAATTGCATGGTAACTTGCCACTGAAGGGTATTTTTGGTATTTCTACCAAATTTCATATTTTCTGAGTAGACATGATACGTTGCTAGACGTCAATCTTATTTTATAGGTTTGATCGAATTAAAGAGTTTAATTCAATCATCAATTAGAAAGAATTTTAATTGTTAAGTTCGGATCGCGCAGTTTGAACTTAAAACAATTAGAAGAGTTCTAATCAGGTTGGGTCAACTCGCACTCACACCTATTGCTGGCTAAGTATGGAACCCAATGGGTCACACACATGAAAACTCTTCAAGGGTCTAATTGGATTAGATCATGTTTGCAAGATAAACATCCTAACAGGTGTTGCAAATCTTAGCTCCTGATTCGAATTAGATTCGAATCTGATTCTTAGATTAGGTTGATCTAATATGATTAGATCATGACCTAATATGGGTTAGCCAAGAGGTGGAACCCATTTGGCTTTAATTAGATCTGATCTGATTAGGTTTAATGTTTCCTTTAAGTTGGTTAAACCCAATTGGATTGGGTTTGATAGGGCTTTCACTTCTGGACCATTGGATCGCTCCCTGGATGAAGGATTTGGTCCACTGGTTGGCGCTTTATTCTTGACCATTGGATGGCTCCCTAGATGAAAGATCTGAACCATTGCTCAGCGTTTGAATCTGGACCACTGGATGGCTCCCTGGATCAAAGATCTGGACCATTGCTCAACACCTGAATCTGGACCACTGGATAGCTCCCTGGATGAAAGATCTAGACCATTGCTCAGTGCCTAAATCTGGACCATTGGTGATGGCATCTTACTTCTGGACTATTGGATGGTACCCTGGATGATGATGCCTTGATTTGGACCATTAGATGGTGCCTAGATCTGGACCATTAGCTTTGGTTCCCTACATTTGGGCCCTTGGATCATCAGGATTTAAGAGGAAGACGTGAGAAAGAAGCGTATCATTTGATACGGCTTTTTCTAAAGCTTGATACGCCTCTCTCTCTCTTGTTGGCACCCTCTTATCACACCCTTTGATGCATGAAGGGATGGCTAGGATGCATCCCTTCACATCTATAAATAGGGAGCCATTCCACCGTATTCTTCATTCCAACTCCACCGCATTCTCTCTCCCTTATCCCTTCTTTCTTACAAGCCTTTGTCTCTTTCTAGCATTGCTTCTAGAGTGTTCTAAGCTAAGACAAGGAGGTCTTCTTTAGGACAAAAAGATTAGAAGTCATTTAGAAAGGTGAAAGAAAAATAAGAGAGAAGAGAAAGCAAGCCAATTTAAATTCTTTGGAAGGATTTAGCATTAAGGATCAAAAAAATCTTTGGAGCTAAAGTCTTGATCGAGTTTCCGTGTGGATCACCGTTGGAGGGCGGACACTTGAACGCCTCGTGGAGATTCTACAAACTTGGATTTAGCATTAGAGGTATTCTTCTATTCCTATATTTATATTTATATGTTATTTGATTGTTACCATTAAGGTGATCTAGGCTAATAAGGGTTTCATGTTAAGAGACTTTATTAAGAAATTTTTAAAATTCCTAGTTTCCGGTGCCCATTATGACATGCTAGAACCCTATAGTGGTATCAGAGCCGTCCTTAATTGGTTCAATCAAATGATTATGCATGATGTATGATTGTTAAATTACTATGAGATAGTAATATCATATGTTTAGAAGAATGCTGAATTATATGATTTATATATGATATGATATATAATAAAATATCATGATATGAATTTTTCATATGAAGATATGTTGATGCATGTTAATTAATTCAATCAATTGCTTATGATTTGTATATGCTATGAGATAGCCATGATGCATGATAGTTTATTGTAGACATGTTAAATATATGTTACAATTAAAAGATGTGTTAGAGACCAATTAGCCCTCAATGAAAATTATATTAAGTCATAGTGTTGAAAAATTTTGAGCTAACCCATTCTAGAATAATTAATCTAATTGGTGTCTAAGGAAAGCATTAAAGGTAGTTACTTAATTAGGACCTTACTCTCTAAGTAAGGGGCCTCCTACCTGCTTACCTGGCCAATTGTTTGATTGCCTATTATGGATAAGCTTAATGTTGATAAAACACTACTAATATCCTTCTTTCATGCCTCGATATTATTATGTCAAGATTTATGCTAGTTTGTTGTGCAACCACAAGACTTGCAATGGGGGCTGATGTTATACTGTCTTGGTGCATAGAGATGCTTATGGCATATTTTAATATGTTGCTTTGTTGTGCAACCGCAAGAGCAATATTATTTGAATATAACTGTATGGAAATGAAAGGGTTTGACTTAACTAAAACATTATAGTTTGTTGTGTAACCACAAGGCTATAAGTGTTTTAAGAGGATAGGATAAAGTTGAGAATTGCATGAGATGCAATTGGAAAGAGTTTCCTACCTTTGAACTCATAAGGGTTTGTTGTGTAACTGTTGGTTTGCCCCACAGCGGCGCGACGTTCGCGGCGGAATCCGCATGCCGGGCCCGGTGCATCGCATACGCCGGAACAGGATCGGGTAGATTTCAAAATTTTTCTGAATCAAAACGATTCAGAACCCTTTTGAATTAAGATGGGGACTAAACTAAGATCTAATAATTAATTATGAATTGTTAAACTACTAGAAAATCAGAAATATAAAATTTCAAATGAAGATCTCATCTTCACCTTTGTGCGGGTAGAAGAACACCGCAACCGATGATCGTGGTTTGGTTCCTTGTAGCCGCACAAACGTCCGGCCTCTACAAGTATCCACACGAGGTTGCTGAAGATCAGAGATGGGGCTTCACCGGGGTGCTAGCTCCTTGCAAAAGCCTCTCTTGGATGTCGAAGAAGAAGGAAGAAGAAATCACAAGGATCCCACCTTGTGCAGCCTTCAAAAGGAAGAAGAAAACCCTTCACCTTTTTTCTTTTCTATTTGCTGATTTAAAAATCCCCAAAAATCCTTGCTGCCCCACGGCTGGGAGAAGTTCTTTTTTCTGGGACGTGGGGCTCCCTTTTTATGGGTTCAAAACCCTATGCGCCAGGAAACCTATTCCTAATAGGTTTCCTGGTGCCTTTCTTTATTGGCGGGCCCCTTGATTCTTGGAAAGAATCAAGGGGCGTTGGCTCCCAGCAAAGAAGGAGAGGGGGCCACGCCCCTCCTTGTCCTCTTGGCTGCCCCCTCTTGCCTATTTTGACCCTCAAAATAAGGCATCAAGAGGGAGGCTCCAATAATAGGAAAAAGGCTGAATTTGGCAGGATTTTCAAGGACTCGATCTAGCCAACTTTTGACTAGGATTTGAGTCAAATTTCTTTGGGTCAGACCCAACATAATTTGACTCAATTAATCAGCAAAAAAGACTTAATTATAATCTAATTATAATTATTTAATTCTTCCATTTAACTCACTAACTCTTAGTGGGTTATTTCATCAATCTCAATTGACATTGTGATTCCAAATCACAAATCGACAATCCTAATAATCAGAACCTCTAATGTGTGTGACCTCATAGGTTCTAATCTGACTGGTAATGAGACATATTGAGATCTCCATCTCAGTATCATTGAAAACTTTCAATGGGTTGGAAATTCCAACTACTCATTAGGGTTTATCGATCATCAAGATAATCCCTATGAGTCCCACCATCCACCAGTGACACCTAGCAGCATGTAGTGGCTACCCAGCAGAATAGAATGATGAACCTCTAGGTGCAGTTATGTGTTATACAGTCCTTCTATCGTGGATCCCTACAGACGGAGGTCATGGACAACTCGTCAAACCCCTCGTCTGTCATATGTCAAATTTATTCGACTTAAGTTCGAGAGTGGAAAACTCTTTCTCCACTGTGCATACTGCCCCGGCCGAGGTCTTACGAACTCAGTCTTATAAATCACATAGGATCTCTCCTTATCTATCAAGGTCGATAGATTCCTTATAGGTGCATACCCTACTCCTACAGTGAACTTACTGCAGCCAATCTACACTGCATGGACCCATATGGCTAGAGACCATGTATGTGTGCAGTCAAACTACAATAACCTCACTGTGAGTAGCCGAAGCACCGCAGGTCAAAGGACCAGTCACACTACTGCAACATCAAGCAAGTCACTGACGAGTGGATAGACATCCAAGTGACTTCTTGTCTTGGTCACGCTCAGTACCCTTGTTCTCTAACAAGCACCTGCACTATCACTTCAGTGTCCCTACACTGTGGACTCAAGTCTCGTCCATCCAGAAGGAAAGTGATCTGTGCACTGATCGGATCGATCACCGTCCTCGTGATGATCCATTGATCAGGAGCATTTAGAAATTAATCACCAATGATACATGGCTCAAATTCTCAACTCTTGAGAATATGTATCATCATCTTATTAATTTCTTGGACGATTCATAGACACATAAACAATATGAATGAAAAGATGCCTTTTATTTATTCAATAATAAATAGTCAAGTACAAAATTATGTCCCTAGAATTAATAATGTGTCAGCCAATTGGCTTCTAGGGCATACATCTAACAATCTCCCACTTGCACTAAAGCCAATCAGTCATATATCTTAGCCCATCTTCTCAAGGTGGGCTTCAGTCTTTTGCTGACTTAGCTGCTTAGTGAACGGGTCTGCCACGTTATCCGCGGAGTCTACTCTCTGCACCTCTACATATTTCTTCTCAACATAGTCGCGTATGAGATGGAAGCGCCGCTCTATATGCTTAGACTTCTGATGAGACCTTGGCTCCTTAGCAAGGCTATGGCGCCATTATTATCGCAGTAGAGTGTTATGGCATCTGATGTCATCACCAACTCTGCAATGAATTTCTTGAACCAGAAGCCTTCCTTAGCAGCTTCAGAGGCGGCGATGTATTCAGCTTCCATAGTAGAATCAGCAATGATCGGTTGTTTAGAACTCTTCCAATTTACCGTACCACCATTGCACATATCCAGATGTTGACTTCCTCATATCATCAATAATCTGTGTACCCTTCTACCTTTAACTCTTGATCCTCCAAAAACCAAGAATAAATCTTTAGTTCTTCTCAAGTACTTAAGAATATTCTTCACAGCTGTCCAGTGTTCTTCACCTGGATTCGACTGATATCTGCTTGTGACACTCACAGCAAGAGCTATATCAGGTCGTGTACATAGCATGGCATACATGAGGCTTCCTATTGCCGATGCATAGGGAATCTTGCTCATGCGTTGAATCTCTTCAGATGTGTTGGGGCACATCTTCTTGGAGAGATGAATTCCATGCCTAGGGGTAAGAGACCCCTCTTGGAGTTTTCCATGCTGAACCTCTTCAGCACCTCCTCTATGTACATCTTCTGTGAAAGGCCAAGCATCCTTTTAGATCTATCTCTATAGACCTTTATTCCCAAAATATAGGATGCTTCCCCAAGGTCTTTCATGGAGAATTCTTTTGACAACCAGACCTTGACCGAGGTTAGCATGGGAATATCATTCCCAATCAGGAGAATGTCATCTACGTACAGTACGAGAAAAACGACAGCACTCCCACTAACCTTTTTGTAAACACACGGTTCCTCTTCGTTTTTGATGAAATCAAACGTTTTGATTGCGTCATCGAAACGAGTGTTCCAACTCCGAGATGCTTGCTTTAGTCCATAGATGGACCTTTGCAGCTTGCAGACCTTGTGATCTCCATCACTGGAAGTGAAACCCAAAGGCTGTTCCATATAGATATCTTCATCAAGATATCCATTCAGGAAAGCAGTTTTCACATCCATCTGCCAGATTTCATAATCATGAAATGCTGCAATGGCAAGCAATGTTCGGATGGATTTTAGCATGGCTACAGGTGAAAAGGTCTCCTGATAGTCAATGCCTTCGCGCTGACTATACCCTTTCGCCACAAGCCTTGCCTTATAGGTCTCTACCTCTCCATCCGAACCTATCTTCCTTTTGTAGATCCATTTGCATCCAATAGGTACAATACCTTCTGGTGGGTCTACTAAGGTCCAGACTTGGTTGGAATGCATGGAGTCTAACTCTGACTTCATAGCTTCCAGCCATTTCTCGAATCGATCAGATATCGCCTCGTTGTAGGTTTTGGGATCCTGTATGTGATCCCTATCTCCCACTAGGAACATTTCCTCGGTATCCTCTTCTAGTATACCTAAGTATCTATCGGGAGGATGGGAGACCCTACTAGATCTACGAGGTGGTCGAGGGACATCGTGTACTGGCTCTTTATGAATGGGTTCAATAGGATCCATGACTCGTTGCTTTTCAGAGACTTTCTCTTCAAGCTCAATTTTCCTCCCACTGCCTCTATCAAGGATAAACTGATTTTCCAAGAAGATGGCATGACGGCTCACAAACACATTGTGATCCTCTGAGACGTAAAAATTGTATCCTAATGACTCTTTAGGATATCCTATAAAACGAGCACTTATGGTCCTAGCCTCTAACTTGTCCGCCTGTAGTCTCTTGACGTGGGCCGGACATCCCCAAATCTTGAGATGACCAGACTTGGTTTCTTACCATGCCATATCTCATACGGTGTGGTAGGAACGGATTTAGAGGGAACTCTATTCAATAAATAAATCGCTGTGAGTAAGGCATCTCCCCAAAGGAACATAGGTAAATCAGTGAAGCTCATCATGGACCTGACCATATCCAATAGGGTCCGATTCCTCCTCTCTGACACCCCGTTGAGTTGAGGTGTACCCGGAGGTGTCCATTGTGAGACTATGCCGTTTTCTTTGAGATAGTCCCGGAATTCCCCACTAAGGTATTCTCCTCCTCGATCTGATCGAAGAGCCTTAAGAGGTTTTCCAGTTTGTTTTTCTACTTCATTCTTGAACTCTTTGAACTTTTCAAAAGATTCAGACTTGTGTCTCATAAGATACACATACCCATACCGTGAATAATCATCGGTAAAGGTAATGAAGTAAGAATAACGTCCCCTGGCTAGCACATCGAATGGGCCACATACATCTGTATGTACTAGGGTAAGTATTTCAGTGGTCCTCTCCCCATGTCCTACAAAGGGCAGTCTAGCCATTTTTCCTTGAAGACAGGACTCGCAAACTGGATATGACTCGGAAGTCAATGAGCCGAGAAGCCCATCTTTATCCATTTTGTTCATTCTGTCCTCTCCAATATGGCCAAGCCTGAGGTGCCACAAATATCTTTGGTTTATCTCATCTCTGGATCTTTTGGATCCTTTGGCACTCACTTCTTGCTCGGTAACATTCACAGATACATCCATATGTAAATGATAGAGACTGTCAATCATAAACCACGTGCGACTATTTTATTTCTTAAATAAATAGAACAGCAGTCTTTGTCAAATGTAAAAACATGACCTTCCTGTGCTAGACATGAAACAGAAATCAAATTTCTGCTAGCAGCAGGTACATAATAGCAGTCTCTAAGTATAAACTAAAACCAGACGGTAGTCGCAGATGGTAGGTGCCCACAGCCACAGCAGCAACTTTTGCCCCGTTGCCAACCCGAAGGGTTACCGCACCTTCCGCCAGCCTTCTACTTTCCTTTAGACCCTGCATGGTAGTGCACAAATGAGCACTAGAACCAGAATCTATAACCCAACTAGAAGTAGAAGAAACCGTTAGATTAGTTTCAATTATGAGCAAGTCTATACCTTCTGAAGGTGTGTCACCTTTCTTGTTCTTCAGGCTCTCGAGGTATGAAGGACAGTTTCTCTTCCAGTGGCCTTCGACATTGCAGTGGAAACATTTTCCTTTGTCGTTAGCCTTTTTCTTTTGAACTTCCTTCTTTGGCTTCTTGTCTTTCTTCTGCTTCTTAGCAGGCTTCTTTTTCTTCCAAGTAGACTTTCTCTTGGAACCAGAAGTCAACTCAGCAGCAAGGACATTGCCCCTTGAACCTTTCAAGGCTCCCTCAGCAGTTACCAACATGTTTATTAGTTCAGTCTTAGTGCATTCAATCTTATTCATGTGGTAGTTTACTATAAACTGACCAAATGAATCAGGAAGTGACTGTAGGATCAAATCCACTTGTAATTCCTTGTGCATGTCCATACCGAGCTTCTCAAGCTCCTCTAGGTCCTTGATCATGGTCAGACCGTGATCATGGACAGACTGCCCTCGCGCATCTTCGCTTTGAAAAGCCTCTTGGACACTTCAAAACGAGCTGTGCGACTCTGCTCACCATACAACTCTTGCAGGTGTGCCAGTATGTCCCTAGCAGTCTTCATATTTTCATGCTGGCATTGGAGTTCATTAGACATGGATGCCATCATATAGCATTTTACTCTAATGTCATCATCCAACCACTTTTTATGCATCTCACGCTGAACATCAGTAGGACGTGTTGGTAGTGTGGGGATATCTGAATCGAGTATGTAGCCTATTTTCTCACAGTCCAAAACAATTTTGAGATTTCTAAGCCAGTCCTTGTAATTGGTTCCGGTCAGTCGGTTGGTCTCAAGAATACGGGTCAAAGGGTTTGAAGCTGACATTGTATCTGCAGAGAGTAAAGATTCTAGTTAGACTTTTGTACTTGATCCTAATCTGTTCTAAGGTCTTTTAGAACAAATGTAACTCCCACTATTTTCTCGAATCCCTCACACTCCCCTGGTAGGAAACGGAAATCCCACACGACTAGGGTTTCTAGTGGGTACTGCGGTCCCACCAATTTACATGCCACCTCACCTAACAGTTATTGGTGACACATAGATTGATGAATGTACAACTCTTGTACAATGCTTCTCAAGCATGTTGCAGTGTAACTTGGTCTCTAAGCCATGAAAACCTCACCTAACAGTTATTGGTCCCATTTCTTAGTTAAGTCAGACCCACCGTATAACCGTAGGAATAAAGTCGTCATTGGGTCCTCACCTAACAGTTATTGGTGCCCAACCCCACCTTTACCCTACAACATCTCATGTCTATAGAGAGGTCCAGCCCCCCGATGCAACTTGACCACTGTGTCCAGCCGAGACAAATCAACATCAGAAAGGCCTTAGCAGCTCTACTACAGTGGAAGACCTATTGACTTAATATTGGTTAATCAGGTCTTAGTGTTTGCAACTTGAGCTCTTCATAAGAGGTAATCGAACAATTGGCCAGGTAAGCAGGTGGGAGGCTCCCCTTACTCAGAGAGTAAGGTCCTAATTAAGTAACCACCTTTCATGCTTTCCTAGACACCAATTAGATCAATTAATCTAATATGACTTGCTCATGTCGGTTCACTCTCGACTTGATTGAGGAGGTTTTGATTTAGGTCTCAATTGGGTTTGCTACATCACATGTAAACCTATCTACCCGACTCTCATTCACATCACATGCAAACGGCACATTGCAGGCAGTTATAATCGCAGCAATAATTAAAGCTAAACTTTAAATAGGTGATGATCATGGATTCTAATTAGGTCGTATTACAAGCACATGCACGTCAATCGATCAACTGGTCTTCAACTCTTGAATTGGTTCCAAGCCTCCTTGATTCGATCCTTGACAACTCTTGATCCAATCGCCATCAACCGCTTAGACCCTGCTCATCTCATGATCATCTTGACTTGATCGTTGACGTACATCACATCACAGAAATACAACCAGATATAAAATAAAAATAAAAATAAATTACATCTCCTTTTAGGAGGCACGCAGGCCTCTCAAAACATCAAATAAGATGCATGCAAGCATCTGAAAAATTACATGACATTACAGATCACATCGCAGGTCATTACATTCGATACCAAAAGGGTTTGAATCCTATGATCATCACCACATGCATCTCATGCATGATTTTATCTAATCTGATTTTAATTTTATTATGCAACCATCTGAGATCCAGATCATGCAATACCTTAATTTTAAACATCATAATCATATCATAATTTTAAAACTAACATCGCATGATCGATCTAACAAAATCAGCATGCTGAAAATTTTCAGCAACACGAAATTTCAGCACGCAGAATTTTTCAGCATGCATAATAATTAAAAAATCAGAACTAATTCATAATTAATTAACTATTATCTTAATTGGATCCCCAAAACCATGGCTCTGATACCACTGTTGGATTGCCCCACAGCGGCGCGACGTTCGCGGCGGAATCCGCATGCCGGGCCCGGTGCATCGCATACGCCGGAACAGGATCGGGTAGATTTCAAAATTTTTCTGAATCAAAACGATTCAGAACCCTTTTGAATTAAGATGGGGACTAAACTAAGATCTAATAATTAATTATGAATTGTTAAACTACTAGAAAATCAGAAATATAAAATTTCAAATGAAGATCTCATCTTCACCTTTGTGCGGGTAGAAGAACACCGCAACCGATGATCGTGGTTTGGTTCCTTGTAGCCGCACAAACGTCCGGCCTCTACAAGTATCCACACGAGGTTGCTGAAGATCAGAGATGGGGCTTCACCGGGGTGCTAGCTCCTTGCAAAAGCCTCTCTTGGATGTCGAAGAAGAAGGAAGAAGAAATCACAAGGATCCCACCTTGTGCAGCCTTCAAAAGGAAGAAGAAAACCCTTCACCTTTTTTTATTCTTTTCTCTCCCTATTTGCTGATTTAAAAATCCCAAAAATCCTTGCTGCCCCACGGCTGGGAGAAGTCTTTTTCTGGGACGTGGGGCTCCCTTTTTATGGGTTCAAAACCCTATGCGCCAGGAAACCTATTCCTAATAGGTTTCCTGGTGCCTTTCTTTATTGGCGGGCCCCTTGATTCTTGGAAAGAATCAAGGGGCGTTGGCTCCCAGCAAAGAAGGAGAGGGGGCCACGCCCCTCCTTGTCCTCTTGGCTGCCCCCTCTTGCCTATTTTGACCCTCAAAAAGGCATCAAGAGGGAGGCTCCAATAATAGGAAAAAGGCTGAATTTGGCAGGATTTTCAAGGACTCGATCTAGCCAACTTTTGACTAGGATTTGAGTCAAATTTCTTTGGGTCAGACCCAACATAATTTGACTCAATTAATCAGCAAAAAGACTTAATTATAATCTAATTATAATTATTTAATTCTTCCATTTAACTCACTAACTCTTAGTGGGTTATTTTGTACATCAATCTTCAATTGACATTGTGATTCCAAATCACAAATCGACAATCCTAATAATCAGAACCTCTAATGTGTGTGACCTCATAGGTTCTAATCTGACTGGTAATGAGACATATTGAGATCTCCATCTCAGTATCATTGAAAACTCCTTTCAATGGGTTGGAACGATTCCAACTCTACTCAGGGTTTATCGATCATCAAGATAATCCCTATGAGTCCCACCATCCACCAGTGACACCTAGCAGCATGTAGTGGCTACCCAGCAGAATAGAATGATGAACCTCTAGGTGCAGTTGTCATGTGTTACAGTCCTTCTATCGTGGATCCCTACAAGACGGAGGTCATGGATAACTCGTCAAACCCCTTCGTCTGTCATATGTCAAAATTTATTCGACTTAAGTTCGAGAGTGGAAAACTCTTTCTCCACTGTGCATACTGCCCCGGCCGAGGTCTTACGAACTCAGTCTTATAAATCACATAGGATCTCTCCTTATCTATCAAGGTCGATAGATTCCATATAGGTGCATACCCTACTCCTACAGTGAACTTACTGCAGCCAATCTACACTGCATGGACCCATATGGCTAGAGACCATGTATGTGTGCAGTCAAACTACAATAACCTCACTGTGAGTAGCCGAAGCACCGCAGGTCAAAGGACCAGTCACACTACTGCAACATCAAGCAAGTCACTGACGAGTGGATAGACATCCAAGTGACTTCTTGTCTTGGTCACGCTCAGTACCCTTGTTCTCTAACAAGCACCTGCACTATCACTTCAGTGTCCCTACACTGTGGACTCAAGTCTCGTCCATCCAGAAGGAAAGTGATCTGTGCACTGATCGGATCGATCACCGTCCTCGTGATGATCCATTGATCAGGAGCATTTAGAAATTAATCACCAATGATACATGGCTCAAATTCTCAACTCTTGAGAATATGTATCATCATCTTATTAATTTCTTGGACGATTCATAGACACATAAACAATATGAATGAAAAGATGCCTTTTATTTATTCAATAATAAATAGTCAAGTACAAAATTATGTCCCTAGAATTAATAATGTGTCAACCAGATTGGCTTCTAGGGCATACATCTAACAGTAACCACAAGGCTTTTATGAAGAATTAGGATCTCAACCCTACTAAGAAAAGTTAGGTTTTCTCGTTTATCATAGAAGAGGGCTATGATATTCGATAAAATAGTGGGTAACAATTAGATAAAGTCCTTGTCTAATTGTATATATATGTCATCATGATTGGTTTGCTTATGTTAGTTTTGTTCTTTGCTTATGTAGAATTAATTCTGAATTAAATGGCATCTTCACTATCATTAAGAGGCATCTTGGATGCCAACAAGTTGATCGGTCCAAACTATATAGACTGGTTGAGGAATCTTAAGATTGTACTCACTCAGAAGAAAATTTTCTATATTCTTGAAATCCTTGATCTTGGAGATCTAGGGGATGATGCTATAGAAGAGGAAGTAGCCACACATAAGATGTGGAAGAATGACAGTTTAACTGTAAATATATCATTCTTGCCTCTATGAGCAATGAGCTACAGAGACAACATGAGAACATGGACACTCAATCCATACTTCTCAATTTAAAAAAGTTGTATGGAGAGCAGAGTAGAACTGCTAGATATGAGATATCTAAGCAATTGTTCCGTGCTAGAATGAATGAAGGAACGTCCGTGCAAAACCATTGTCTTATGGTTATAGACTTGATCACCAGATTAAGTTAATTAGGTTTTGCTATGGACAGTGAGCTCAGTCAAGATTTGATCCTGCAATCACTACCTGAATTATTCTCTCAGTTTGTTGTGAATTTTCACATGAACAAGCTGAATGTCTCACTGCTTGAGCTGTTAAATATGTTAAAAATAGCTAAAACCCATATCAAAAGGAAAAAGGGTCCGATCCTTCTTGTTGATAGGGCTTAAAGAAGAAATCAGGCAATAAGAATTTTAAGAAAAAGTTGAACCCTAATAGTAGCAAGATCAAGAAGAAGAAAGGAAAGAAAACTCCAAACCCAGTATCTGTTTCCACTGCGGCAAGAAAGGCCACTGGAAGAGGAATTGCAAGAGTTTCTTGCAAGTGTAAAACAGGATGCAAAAGTTGCATCAAAAGGTATGTTTATGTTACATGCCAATTTGTCATTAAGTTATTCAAATTCAAATTCATGGGTATTGGATACCGGTTGTGGTTCTCACATTTGTAAATCTTTGCATGGACTGCCGAAATTAGAAATTTGAAGAAAGGTGACTTTGAGTGTATGGTGCTGGAGGAGAATCTATCCAGGCTGAAGCTGTTGGAACCTACTACTTGGAATTGCCTTCGGGAGAGTTCCTAAATTAGAAGATTGTATTATATGCCTAAGATTATTAGAAATGTAATTTTATTCCTTTATGTTAAAGAAAGGATTTGAAATTAATGTAAAGAGCAATGGTTGCTCAATTTCTTTTTCTAATAAAGTCTATTGCAATGGTATTATGGAAAATGATCTTCTGGTTCTATCTCTTAATGACAATGTATTTCATATTGATAAAAATAATAAAAGAAAGAGAGAAGTGATGAATAATACCCTCCTTTGGCATTGCAACTAGGTCATATTAGTGAGTCAAGAATACACGAGTTATATAAAGAACAGTTCTTTGATCCTTATGATTTTGAATCATTAGGAACTTATGAATCTTGTCTTATGGAAAAATGACCAAGTCTCCATTCACTGGACATGGAGAAAGAGCAAGTGAGTTGTTAGGATTTGTGCATACAGATGCATGTGGTCCTATGACAACTCTAGCTAGAGGTGGATACTCTTACTTCATCACATTCGCTGATGATTTATCAAGGTTCGGAAATGTGAATCTTATGAAATATAAATCCGAAGCCTTTTATAAGTTTAAAGAGTATCAAGTATGGTTGAAAAACAAACTGGAAAGTGTATTAAAATCCTTCGATCTGATCGAGGAAGTGAATACCTTTCTAGTGAGTTTTTAAATCATCTTAAAGAAAAGGGCATTCTCTCTAAATGGACACCTCTGTATATGCCACAATTAATGGTGTAGCCGAATGGAGGAATCGTACTCTATTAGATATGGTACGGTCCATTGTTGCCCAAGGAGACAATCCAAGAGGGGAGATGAATTGGGTTTTAATAAAGTATTGACAAATTAAAACTTAATTAGTAATTGATTAAATATTGATGCAAGCAGGTTAAATAAATTAGTTTAACAGGAGAGCGGAAGACACAAATAACCAATGCAAAACATAAGAAATTTTATAGTGGTTCGGAGCCAACTCTTGCTCCTACGTCCACTTTCCAAGCCGCACTTGGGAGTTCACTATAATTTCTAGGATTACAGCCGGTTGTTTTACAAGTTCACAACCCAACTTGTTGTTTTCACGAGATCACAACGGACTCGGTCGGTTTTCACAAGCTCACCGACTAGAACTATCCAATTGTTTTACCGGGATCACAATCAAACCCTTACACCGTTCGTTTTACCCTTGGCTCACCAACAAACCTTACAACTCTTTGATTCAATCCCTGATTGAATCAAGTAAGAAAAATAGTTTTGAAAGAATACAAGAAAAGCTTCTTAAAAAAGCAAATATGAACAATATGAATAGAGTAAGGTTAGAAGCCCTCAAACAGATTTTTGGAAAGAGGAAGTAGGGGCTTCTCGAACTTTGGATCTCTTCTTGAAAGCGCTGAAGAGTTGATGTCAGAAGAAGAGCCTTGAATGTGAAGAGAGTGCTTCTTGGAATGAATTGAATGCTCTTCTTTCTTCTCTTGCTTGTCTTTCCTCTCAATAGACTCTTGGTAGTTGGAAATGCTTTAATGCACAGATGGAGTAACTCTCTTCTTATCTACTACTGTTTACTTTGGCTATTTAAACAGTTCTTTTTGAAAAATAGCCATTAGACACTGATTTGTAGCCGTTCTGCACAGTCTGCACCTCCTGACAATGTATCCGTTGGGATCGGAGTCGACTCGCTCGATTCTGGAGTCGACTCGGCTGTTACTAGAGTCGACTCATGCTTTACTGGAGACGACTCGTCCACTGTTCAGGATTTGAATTAAAGTGCTGTCCCGTCCTGGAGTCGACTTAGTGCAATCCTAGAGTCGACTCGCCAAGATCTGGAGATAACTCGGCATTTTGGAGACAGCTCGTCTCAGGATTCCAGAGATCTATTTTTCTGCATTTTTCTCTCGAGTCGACTCGGATCCTCTTGGAGTTGACTCGGCTCTCAGAGCTCGAAAAATCGATCCTCTGTTTGTTGACCTGAGCTGCCTCGGAGTCGACTCGCACTTTGTTGGGGTTGACTCGGCTGACTTGGGCTTGACTCTGGAATTTTCGGAGTCGACTCATTCACAGGATCACTGAGTTTGGTTCTCTGCCTTTCAGACCGTTTTTCTCTGAGAGTCGACTCTAGCATGATTAGGAGTCGACTCGCCAAATGTTGTAGTCGACTCGCATCCTTCTGGAGTCGATTCGGTAACAGGGTCTAGAAAACATCTCTCTCTGTCTTTCTGTCTGTTACTCCTTGGGGTCGACTCAAATCTGTAGAGAATGGACTCCCCAAACATCGGAGTCGACTCGAAACCTTCAGGATTCGACTCGCTGACAGGGTCTGAAAATCATCTTTCTATCTTTCTTTCTGTTCTCAGGGGAGTCGACTCGTAGAGTATCGGAGTCGACTCGAGCTCGAGCCAGAAACTCTGAACCATTTGGAGTCGACTCGTACTCTTCCGGAGTTGACTCGAAAATCAGCCCTTAGTTCAAATAGGGTCCAATACTTGTCCAACTTATTTTGAACCAAAACTTGAGGCACTTAATTGAAAATATACAAGTATATGCCTGAAATACTAGATTGAATTCATTAGTATAACATAAGATATACTCAAATGCTTTGAGTTCATCAAAATCAAATAGGGGTTTAATCATCACTCCACAGTCTTCCTCTTTTTGATGATGACAAACATTGAGTATTTATAAAGTAAAATGCTCAATCATGAATTGACTTGTGGTAAAGTTTCAAAATGAATTCAAATATCTATTCATTTAGTGTATCCAAAATTGAAAGGTATGAGTCAGTAAACTTTGAAATTAAGGCTCCCCTTTCATTTGGAATTAAGTAAGTCTTCAACATACACTCAATTATTTGGCTTATATTCTTTCAATTTAAATTGCTTATAATTTGATTTCCCCTCAATATTTGCATTTTCTTTTGTTCGAACTTTGTTCAGATTTTTTATTAAATTTTTTTGATTAGAGAGAAAAATTTGTTCTTTAATATGATTCAACTAATCTCCAAATATTCCTTGAATAGATTTTGGAGATTACTCCTTGAGGAGCCCCAACAGAGAAATAATTAGCCTCGAGGTATTGAATCTACTAAGAACAAATTACATTCTTTCTTAAGTATCTTTGTTATATTTTATATTCCTTCCTTTACATTTTTCTTTTCATTTCTCTTTTCTCTCACTAAGAACAAATTACATTCTTTCTTAAATATCTTAGTTTATATTTTATATTCCTTCCTTTACATTTTTTCTTCATTTCTCTTTTCTTCCCCTTTTTGTCATCATAGCAAAAAGCATATAACACAGTAGAGATAACAAAGCATAGTGCACAGATATTTGGAGAAGAAATTTCTATTCATTAGATTAAGTACAAAAGGGAATACCATAGCAGAAAAAATCCTCAAGGGACTGTACATCAAAAAAAAAATACACTAGGATCGTCTAGTAGTGGAGGATGTGGCTCCCGTACTTAGTCTGGTATGTCGCACAACCAAGCTTGTCCCCTCAGACACATTCCTTAGTTGTGTGATAATCTCAGAGTGGCCTTAGAATGTATCTCAGTCAGCTGGGTCATATTCTCCTGAATCGAGTCAAGCTTGAAAATTAAGGCATTTGCAAGCCTTTCAGCACCTTGACTCTGCCTTCCGAGCTCCTCTCTGATGCCTGTCTCGCATCTGTCTCGTATCTTCCTTTATTGCTTGAAGAATTAGGTACTGACCTTGGACTAAGCTCCTTATATGTGATGTCTCCTCCCTAACCTCGGCTATCATCATAGATACGGTTGCTGTGGAGGGGCATTAGACGAACCTCGCAGCTCCCTCACTATCTCATCTCTCAGCTCCCGAAGCTGCTCAGGGCTGATCCTGACCTCTCAGGGCTGCTGAGGTGGTGGAGCTGTAGAGGGGCTGCTGTGGACTCGAGCAATGAGCTCCTCCGAGATAAGAACGGGGACATTGGCGACTACCCTTGTATACCACCACCACCCCTTGTGATGGTCCCATAAAATTTTCTAACTAAACCTGGGTAAGTAGGAAGGTTGAGTGAGCCAAAAATATTCTAAATGTTGGGCCCTAAGGTGATGCCCTAAGTTGAAGCCTCCCCCGGGAGAGAAAGTCAAAGTTGACTTGTCTTCCGGTAGAGACAACCTCCTGGTGCATGGTTGCGAGGGAGCCGTCCGAGGCGGAGAAGGAACCGGAGGTGGTGGCCTCATGGGTTCATTTCTCACCTTAGACCGTCTCTCGGTGCCGCTCGCGGAGAGAAGTCTCTTCCGGCTCAGAATAATGGTTTTCCTAGGCATTTTCGACCTAATACGAAGAATGGACTCGAAAAACGGAAGAAAATGAGAAGGAATGACGGAAAATAGGGTTGGGGACGACCTGGGAGACGACTCTAAGTTTTTGAACAGTGGCGGCCGAGAATAGAAGTGAAGAAAAGGATATTTCACTTAGGGTTAAAAGTCGGATTTCCGACCTCGAGTCGAATCCAGTAAGTCGCGAGTCGACTCGACCTCGAGTCGACTCCTAAGTATGCGCGAGTCGACTCCTCCACGAGTCGACTCTAAAATCTGTTCGAGTCGACTCGAACTCTGGCACATGCTTAGAGTCTTAATCAATTTGCTCAAAATGTAGGAGATGTAAAATTCTTAGAATTTATACGATGATTTGATGATCACTGATGTGAAATCCTATATCCTACATAAACTAATCATCAAAATCAAAGGATTATAGTAGAGTATCAGACGAATGGATCAATCACTCCTAATCCTCTTCTAAGAATACAAAATCGATCTTCACTCTGGGATTTTATGAAGATGTCAGCTAGTTGATCATCAGTACACACAAATTTAAACATCATATTGCCATTTTGTGGAGTGATTGATTAAATTCCTATTTGATTTTGATGAGTTCAAAGCATTTGAGTATATCCTATGTTATTCTAATGAATTTAATCTAGTGTTTCAGGCATATACTTGCATATTTTCAATTAAGTGCCTCAAGATTTGGTTCAAAATAAGTTGGACAACTATTTGACCCTATTTGAACCAAAGGCTGATTTCCGAGTCGACTCCGGAAGTGTACGAGTCGACTCCGAATGGTTCAGGGTTTTGGCACGCACTCCGAGGTCGACTCCGATACTCTACGAGTCGACTCCGCTGAGAACAGAAAGAAAGATAGAAAGATGAGTTTTAGACCCTGTCAGCGAGTCGACTCCAGAAGGCTTTGAGTCGACTCCGATGTTTGCCGAGTCGACTCACTACATATTCGAGTCGACCCCAAGAAGTAAAATACAAAAAGACAGAGAGATGGTTTTTGGACCCTGTTACCGAGTCGACTCCAGAAGGATCCGAGTCGACTCCAACTTTTGGCGAGTCGACTCCAGATCATGCCAGAGTCGACTCTCAGAGGAAAGTGGACTGAAAGACAGAGAACCCAACTCTGTGATACTGTGAATGAGTCGACTCCGAAGAAACCAGAGTCGACCCCAAATCAGCCGAGTCGACCCCCAACAAAGTGCGAGTCGACTCCGTGGCAGATTAGTTTAACAGACAGAGGATCCATTTTCAAAGCTCTGACAGCCGAGTCGACTTCGAGAGGACCCGAGTCGACTCGAGAGAGATTTGCAGAAAAATAGGTCTCTAGAACCTTGAGAATGAGCCGTCTCCGAAATGGCGAGTCATCTTTAGATGTCGGCGAGTTGAATTCAGGTTTGGACCGAGTCGACTCCTGGATAGGATGACACTTTAATTCAAAGTCTGTACAGTAGGCGAGTCGTCTCCAGTGAAGCATGAGTCGACTCCAGCAACAGCCGAGTCGACTCCAGGTCGAGCGAGTCGACTCCAATTCCAACGGATACATTTCAGGAGGTGCAGACTGTGCAGAACGACTACAAGTCAGTGTCTAACGGCTGTTTTTCTCAAGGAACAGTTTAAATAGCCAGAAAGAACAGTAGTATTCAAGAAGAGAGTTACTCCATCTGTGCATTAAGGCTTTTCCAACTACCAAGAATAATTTGAGAGAAAAGACAAGCAGAGAAGAAGGAAGCGCATTCAATTCATTCCCAAAACACTCTCCTCACTTTCAAGGCTCTTCTTCGGGCATCAATTTTTCAGCGCATTCAAGAAGAGACCCAGAGCTCAAGAAGCCTCTACTTCCTCTTTCCTAAAATCTGTTTGAGGACTTCTAACTTCTCTCTATTTATATGCTCATATTAGCTTTTTAAGAAGCTACTCTTGTAACCTTTCAAATATTGTTTCTTTCTTACTTGATTCAATCAGAGGATTGAATCAAGGGTCATAAGGTTAGTTGGTGAGCCTAGGGTAAAACCAACGGTGTAAGGGTTTGATTGTGATCCCGGTAAAACAATCAGGTAGTTCTAGTCGGTGAGCTTGTGAAAACCGACCGAGTTCGTTGTGATCTCGAGAAATAACAAGTTGGGTTGTAAGCTTGAAAAACAACCGGCTGTAATCCTAGGGATTATAGTGAACTCCCAAGTATTGCTTGGGAGTGGACGTAGGAGCAAGAGTTAGCTCCGAACCACTATAAAAATTCTCTTGTGTTTGCAGTGGTTATTTGTCTCTTCCACTTCTCTCATTCAGCAATCATCTTAATCTGCTTGCATTAGATTTGATTAATTTCCAATTAATTTTTATTTGGTTAATAATTTATTAAAACCCAATTTACCCCCCTCTTGGGTTGTCTTCTTGGGCAACAAGTGGTATCAGAGCAGATGCTCTTATATCGATTGGTGTACCAATCTTTAGATAGAGTCAAAGACTAAAATGACAACCCCTTTTGGATCCTCCCTTAATGAGGGGCAATCTACTCATAGACCCCGATTGTTTAATGGAGCAAACTACACTTATTGGAAGCTAGGATGAGAATATTCATCCAAGCTCAAGATTATGATGTTTGGAACATTATAGTTAATGGACCACATATTCCTTCTATCTATGTTGATAACATTGCCGTACCCAAGCTTAAGAAGATTGGGATGATAATGATAGAAGAAAGCACAACTGAATGCCAAAGCCATGAATATTCTTTATTGTGCCTTGGATCCTAATAAATTCAATCGAATCTCTACTTACAACTCTGCGAAAGGATATGGATAGACTTGAAGCGACCCATGAGGGCACAAATCAGTTAAAGAACTAAGATTAATATATTGGTTCATAAATATGAACTATTTAAAATGGAATCTAATGAAACCATTTCATGTATGTTACTAGATTCACTGATATTGTCAATGGGCTAAAAAGCCTTGGCAAAATTATACTAACAGTGATCTTGTCAGAAAAATTCTTCGCTCCTTACTAAGGTCATGGGAAGCCAAAGTCACGGCAATCCAAGAAGCAAGGGACTTAAACAAGCTACCACTTGAGGAGCTTCTTGGGTCCCTTATGACGCATGAGCTAACTATGAAACAACACAGCGAAGAAGAAACTTTTCATAAGAAAAAGATAATTGCTCTCAAATCTACTTCTTCTAACAAGGATTTATCTTGCAGTAGTAGCAGTGAGGAAGAAGACAGTGAGGGAGATGAAGAAGAGGCTCTCCTTGTGCGAAGGTTCAAAAATTTATCAATCGAAAGAAGCCCTCGCATCGTAAGAGAATCTCCTCAAACTTCCACAGTAAGATAAAGTAAGGAAAAAAAAGTGACGGAATTGGCTGCTACGAGTGCAAGAAGCTGGGACATTTCAGAGTCGACTGTCCTCTGCTGAAAAAGGGGAGCAAATACAAGAAAAGAAGGCCCTTGTCTCCACCCTGTCAGACTCCGATCAATCGTCACCATCATCGGATGAGAACCAGAGGAAAAGGCCATTCTTTGCTTCATGGCAAACGATAATGAGGTAATATCTGAAGCTCACCCTGAATTTACTTTTGATGAGTTGAATGATGCCTTTAATGAGTTAATGGAAGAATTGTTGACCCCCTAATGGATTTTGATGAATATAAACACTAGAGTATAATTCCACTTATCTTAATAATTTATTTGAGGAATTTAGGTGTTTAATTAAGAATATTGTTAGAAATGTCTAGGCAAGTTCCATATTTTTCAAGGATTTATTGAAGAATTTTTGAGTTGAAGAAAACAGATCAGGGACAGCCGAGATGTCTCCGGGTTGTCTCAGAGACGTCTCTGGCACGAACAGGAAGAATTGGCACGTCTGGAGACGTCCCCGCACCTGGCGAGGCGTCTCGCAGGGTCGGAGTCGACTCCTACTCTGCGGAGTCGACTCTCTCAGAGGCGGCAGAAAGGCTGATTTCAAGGGATGCGCGAGAGTCGTCTCCGAAGGACGCGGAGTCGTCCCCACAAGTAAAAAGCGGACTTCCCGAAACGTCCCCAGAGAGTGCGGAGTCGACTCTCTCAGGGGATTCCAGAGGACATATTTTTCGGTGATACAACTACGGAGTCGTCCCCGAAGTCGCGGAGTCATCCCCATGGAAAAAGCGCAAACATCCCGAACGTCCCCGTAAAGTGCCGAGCCGACTCTCTCAGAAAAATAGAAGAACAAGCATTCAAGTCGTTCTTCTTCAGAGACGTCCCTGTAAAAGTGCCGAGTCGACTCCAAACAACGTCAAGAGAAATTTTATACAGCCGAGACGTCTCGCGTCGAAGCGGAGTCGTCCCCGGAGTGTCTGGAACGCGACTGACACACTTTTTCAGATAAATTTGATTTCAAACGGTCATATTTTTGTGTCTAACGGATCTATTGCCTTTTGGGCTATAAAAGGGAGCTTTTAAGTGTCTTCCAACAACTTCTCACCAACCCAACACAAGATCATTCAAGAGAGAAGAAAGAAAAGAGGTTCAAGAGAGTTAGAGCTTTCAAGAGGAGAAATCAAGTGCATTCAAGCTTTCCCATCTGATTTCGTGCTCAACTACTCACTCCCACTCGGCATTCAAAGCTCACATTCAAGCCAACGCGATCCACATCGGAAGAACCACCATTACCCATGCTTCCAACGGCTAAAAGGGTTCTTCCGGGTTTTATTATTTCTCATTGTTATATTCGCTTCATTAAGAGCTTTTAAATCTTTGTAAAACCTTGTTTATTGTGCTTGTTCCAGTCAAGGGACTTGGAACAAGGGATAGGCGTCCCAAGCCTAGGTTAAATTGGGGGATTGTAGGGTTCGTTGTTAGCCCGGGGTAAACAACGAGTTGGGTAGTGAACTCGCAAAACTACCGTACTGTAATCGCTGATTATAGTGGAAATTCCAAAGGTATTTGGAGAGTGGATGTAGGAGCAGTGGAAGCTCCGAACCACTATAAATCTTTGTGTGTTTGCATTTGACTGTGATTGCTACTTTAAGTTTTACCTTTGGACATACACTTGTGTGTTTTGTTTTAATTAGTCAAAAAGTTTTAAACACCCAATTCACCCCCCTCTTGGGTGACCATCTCTGGGAAACAAGTGGTATCAGAGCGGGTGCTCTGTGTATTTCTTGAAGACCTAACCGTCTTAGCCAAAGATCTAGATGGCAACACCCTTCAACAATGTTCTTGCTGAGGGGCAGGCAACCAATAGACCTCCACTCTTCAATGGGACAAATTATTCCTATTGGAAGGCTAGAATGAGGATTTTTATTCAAGCACAAGATTATGCCTTGTGGAGGTTATAATCAAGGGACCACACGAACCATCTCACATGGTTAATGGCATTCAAGTTCCCAAACCTGAGGAGGATTGGGATGAGAATGATAATAGGATGGTTCAACTCAACGCTAGAGCCATGAACTCATTATTTTGTGCTCTAGATGTGAATGAGTTTAATAGAGTCTCCACATGTAGTTCCGCCAAGGAAATATGGGATAGGCTTGAAGTTACCCATGAGGGTACCAATCAAGTCAAAGAATCTAAAGTGAACATTCTGGTTCACAAATATGAATTATTTAAGATGGAACCCAACGAAACCATTTTATGCATGTTCACACATTTCACTGATATAATAAATGGTCTAAAGAATTTGGGTAAATCTTACACTAACCCAGAACTTGTGAGTAAAATTCTCAGGTCCTTGCCAAAAGCATGGAAAGCGAAGGTCACGGCGATCGTAGAAGCTAAAGACCTCAACACATTGGGACTTGAACAACTATTGGGCTCATTGATGACGCATGAGCTCACAATGAAGCAACATGAAGAAGATTGCCAAAGAAGAGACAATCGCACTCAAGGCTACTTCGAGTGTTTGTGAAGAAGAAAGTAGTGAGAGTGAAGAAGAAAGCGAAGACGAGGACTTGGGCGTAATAGTAAGGAAGTTCAAGAAATTCATGAGAAGAAAGAAACCCTTCCCAAGAAGAAGTTTGGAGGGAGAAATGATTGGAAAAGGAAAAAGAAAAAGAAAGAGACCCAATCATATGTTATGATTGCAAGAGACCGGGACACATCCGTTCCGAATGCCCTCAACAGAAGAAGCACTTTGGAAAGAAGAAGAAGAAGGCGTTGAAAGCAACTTGGATGATAGTGACACTCATCCTCCGAGGAAGAGAAGGAAGAGACCGCCAACTTGTGCTTCATGGCATTCGAAGACGATGAGGTATGTCAAAGCTCAACCACAAATTTTACTTTAGAAGAATTATATGAAGCTTTCCAAGAGCTCATGAGTGATTGTAGTATGTTAGGAGCAAGAATAAAGAATTAAAGGCCTCCAATCAAAAACTAAAGGATGACATTAAAAACCTATTGATTGAGAGGAGAGCGTTGAAATGTTGACACCATTGACCTAGAAAATAAAAATTCAAAGCTTAGCATTGAAAACGAAACGGCAAAAACACTAATTAAGGAATTAATCTAAAAGTTAAATCCCTACTCAATAGTATACCTCACTTACGCAAAATGTCGAATCCCTTAAAATGATAAGGAAGAATTGGTTAAAGAAAATTTGGTTCTTAAAAATGAGGTACATAAGTACAAACCAATTGTGGAGAAATTTACACTTAGTTCTGAAAAATTAAATCTTATTCTATCCAATCAAAGAGCTGTTTTTAATAAAGCCGGATTAGGATACAAAACTAGCAAACAACAAAAATATCTAAAGAACTTTTTTGTGAAAGCAAAAGATACCAAACTGAAAAACCTACATGCTTTCATTGTGGGAAAAGTGGACATAAAGCCTATTCTTGCATTCAAAGAAAGATTCAATCTAACAAGATACATTTGTAAAAGGTAAAACACAACTAAAGTGTGGGTGCCTAAGGGGACCAACTACACTAACCAAGAAGGACCCTAGAAAACTTGGTACCTAAGAGCTTCACATGATTATTTTGCAGGTTGCCTTGCAGCGGGGAGTAAAAAGAGAATGTGGTATCTTGATAGTGGTTGCTCAAGGCATATGATCGGTGACAAGAGCCTTTTCGTCACCTTGAAATCGAAAGAAGGAGGAGTAGTCACATTTGGAGACAATGCTAAAGGTCAAATCATGGCGTTGGTAAAATCTCCATATCACCTCCTCATTTATTGACAATGTATTGTTAGTTAATGGATTAAAACATAATTTATTAGTATAAGTCAATTTTGTGACAAAGGCTTTAAAGTGTCTTTTGAATCTTCACTATGCATAATTAGTAGTCCAATTGACAATGAATCATACTTACGGGACATAGGCGTGGAAATGTTTACATGGTAGATCTTGATGATCTCACCATGAAGGATGGCCAATGTCTTGTAGCCATGGATGCCAAAGTCAATGAGACTAGCTGGTTATGGCATCGTAGGTTAGGGCATGCTAGCATGGATTTAATTTCTAAATTGATTACAAAAGATCTAGTCAAAGGACTACCAAAAATAGACTTTGAAAAGAACAAAATTGTGCTGCATGTCAACTAGGGAAACAAACAAGAAGTTCTTTAAGTCTAAGAACATAGTCTCACATCAAAACCCTTAGAACTAATTCACATGGATTTATTTGGACCTACTAGAACTGCTAGTCTAGGGGGTAAGAAATTTGGTCTTGTAATTGTTGATGATTTTTCACGTTTTACATGGGTTTCATTTCTTGCACATAAAGATGAGTCCTTTCCGCTTTTATCAAGTTTCATAATAGGATTTCGAATGAACTTAATCTTAAACTAAAAGCAATTAGGAGTGATCATGGTACCGAGTTTGAAAATCAGCACTTTGAAAAATTTTGTGAAGAAAACGGTATCAATCACAATTTCTCGGCCCCTAGGACACCCCAACAAAATGGGGTGGTAGAAAGGAAGAATCGCACACTAGCAGATATGGCTCGTACCATGTTGTGCGAATCGGATCTACCAAAGTACTTTTGGGCTGAAGCAATAAATACTGCATGTCATATTTTAAACCGTGCTTTAGTAGATCTATCTTAAAGAAAACACCTTATGAGTTAATGAAAAATAAGAAGCCAATATAAGCTATTTTCATGTTTTCGGTTGTCGCTGCTTTATTTTAAACAATGGAAAGGACAATCTAAGTAAATTTAGTGCTAAATCAGATGAGGGGATCTTCTTAGGTTATTCCTCATCTAGTAGAGCATACAGGGTCTTCAACAAGAGAACTCTCGTTGTTGAAGAATCCATTCATGTTGTTTTTGATGAAGCTAATGGAGATTCTTCTAGAAAAGAAGAAGATAGTGATGCAGGTATACTTGAAGACAGAATGAAGGAGTTCTCCATACAAGACAAACAACTTGAGGATGAAGTCAAGGAAGATACAATTCAGCAAGATGAAGAAGATCAACCCCAAGCAAGAAATCAAGATCTTCCGAGGGAATGGAGGTATGCACATGGTCATCCAAGGGATCTAATCCTTGGTGATCCTTCACAAGGGTAAGGACAAGATCCTCTCTAAGAAATACTAGTAATTATCTTGCATTCGTTTCACAAATAGAGCCTAAATCACTAGAGGAAGCCGAAAAGGATGAAAATTGGATAAATGCTATGCAAGAGGAATTAAATCAATTTGAAAGAAATCAAGTTTGGACTCTAATGAAAAGACCCCCTAATGTTTCAATTATAGGCACCAAGTGGGTATATAGAAATAAACTAGATGAAGATGGAATAGTAATAAGAAACAAAGCTAGACTAGTTGCCAAAGGCTATAATCAGGAGGAAGGAATAGATTTTGATGAAACTTTTGCTCCTGTTGCTAGGTTAGAGGCTATTAGACTACTTTTGGCATATGCATGCTTCATGGATTTCAAACTCTATCAAATGGATGTAAAAAGTGCCTTTTTAAATGGTTATATAATGGAGGAAGTTTATGTAGGACAACCTCCAGGTTTTGAAAACCACTTACATCCAGATTATGTTTATAAATTGCATAAAGCATTGTATGGACTTAAGCAAGCCCCTAGGGCATGGTATGAAAGATTAAGTAATTTTCTAATTGAAAATAAATTTAAGAGAGGAAATGTAGACAAAACCCTCTTCATTAAAAGAAAAGGGAATGACTTATTGCTTGTGCAAATTTATGTGGATGATATAATTTTTGGTGCTACTAATGATAGTCTTTGTCAAGAGTTTGCCAAGCTTATGCAGGGAGAATTTGAAATGAGCATGATGGGTGAGCTCAACTTCTTCCTTGGGCTACAAATAAAACAATCAGAGGAAGGCATCTTCATCAGTCAGTCCAAATATATCAAGGAAATGTTGGAAAAATTCAAGATGAAGGATGCAAAGGAAATCAGCACACCCATGGGCTCAAGTTGCAAGCTTGACAAAGATGAAAAAGGTAAAAATAGACTGCAAATTGTACAGAGGTATGATAGGCTCTTTACTTTACCTTACTGCTAGTAGACCAGACATATTATTCAGTGTTTGCATGTGTGCTAGATACCAAGCATGTCCTAAGGAATCACACTTGCAAGCTGTTAAAAGAATTTCAGATATCTAGTAGGGACATCTAATGTAGGCTTATGGTATTCTAAACAATCTGACATAAATTTAATTGCTTATTCCGATGCTGATTTTGCCGGGTGCAAACTCGACAGAAAAAGCACAAGTGGCACATGTCAATTCTTGGGTGCTAATTTGGTTTCTTGGTTTAGCAAGAAACAAAATTCAGTTGCCTTATCCACAGCTGAGGCTGAGTACATTGCAGCTGGAAGCTGTTGTGCCCAAGTTCTTTGGATTAAGCAACAACTTGAAGACTTCGGTATCAAAATGGACAACATACCAATTAGATGTGATAATACAAGTGCAATTAATTTAACAAAAAATCCTGTCCAACACTCTAAATCAAAACATATAGAGATTAGGCATCACTTTATAAGGGATCATGTGCTGAAAAATGATGTGATGATTGAGTATGTATGTACTGAAAATCAATTGGCCGATATCTTTACAAAGCCCCTTTAAAGATAGGTTCAACTTTTAAGGAATGCTTTGTGCTTGTATGATCCTAGCAAATAGATTGAACTTGTAATGCAATGCTTTGTAAGCTCTAGAATACATGTGAATGCTACTTCAAGCTAGTAATACACCAAATCACAAATAGCAAACCTAGTATCTATAAGTGAAAGCATGAATCTATCTAAGTTAAATGACGAATTGTTTGACTTTCCGGAGGATGGTTACCCTCCCTTGGACTCTTCATGGAGATATTTTCAGAGCCTATTTCATAGGCATTCGAAATTGGTCAAACATTCCTCATTTCAATATTGATAATTCAAAAATCATTATAAACTTTTAGGATGTATTATTGAAGGGAAGGATCACAAGCAAACTCACTCTATATTCACCAAAAGAAATCACGTTGATTATTGTGGTTGAATAAAATAAATTGGGAAAAGATAGAAATCAGTCTGAAATTTTTCAGTGCCGGAGACGTCTCTGGCAAATCACAGAGACGTCCCCCCGGCGAGACGTCTCGCATTAGTCGCGGAGACGTCTCGGGGACCGAACGAAAGTTTTTAAATTAGGTCGAAACAGCTCGAGCCGACCCGAGCTATCCTCTTTCGTCCCCAACGAAAAACCCTAGCCTCCATTTTCTCTCCACCACAAACCAACCAAAATCTCCCCATTTCCCTAGATTTCCAATCCATGGCACCTAAGAGAGCTAGGCGAACGGGTGGGAGGCGTCCTAGGGTAGCAAACGACGACGAGGAAAGGGAAGAGCCTTCCGCGCCGTCTCCTCCGGTTGCTCCGCCAACCGTGACCCCTTCCTGTGCAAATCGCACAGTAACCACGGGTAGGTTCATAGATTTCCAGTTCTAGCTAGTGAGGGGTTCTCTATTGGAGAGAGACTCCGAGCCCAAGGTTGGGAATACCTATGTACCCTAAACACATCAACCTATCCCGGCCTAGTTAGAGAAATGTTTAGCAATATGGCCTTAGGGGACTCGGGGTACACCGGATATGTCCGAGGGACATTGATAGAAATCAATGAGGATATTCTATCTAGCGTATTACAAATCCCTAAATACGGTGAGGCTCCGACCTCACATCCCCAAAGGGAGATTGCCCTAAACCTACTTTAGGAAGAGAGGACTGCGGCCCTCTTGACGTAGTTAACTCCCAAGACCTCAATGCCGAGATGAGACTGCTTTTGAGCATTGTTAACCGGGTCTTGTTTCCAAAAACCGGTCGCTTCGATTTCGTTTCGGAGCGAGATTTAGCTATCATGCACCATATCTTGCTAGGGATTCCCCTAAACCTCCCTAGACTTATGTTAACTACATCTCCATATGTCATAGGTATTAGGTTTAGCATACCATATGGGATGATCTTTACCTACTGTTCAAACATTTCAAGTTCCAATTCCAGAAAATGAGCCGGCAAAACCTTTAAGAAACACCGACTACTACAATGAAAGCACAATGCGTAGAATGGAGTTTCACAAGGTAGATGGATCTTGGGTTAAGGTCCCTAAAAGAAAATCCCAAACCTTAGAGCCTGAGATCCCACATCAGGAGCCTGACCACCACTCTCCTCCACATAGCCCTATGGCCTTCCCTGATGTACCTTCCAGCTCGGCTGGACCATCCACCTCTATGCCTCCTCCTCCTCCAGTCAGTGGGCCATTCACTTTATCAGATGAGCAGATGCACACCCTAGCATCTGTGATATGCCAGCAGATGAGGGAAGAGATGAGATCATAGTCTCTGCTGAGTGGCCCCCATCCGTACCTCACATGAAGCTCTCCTACAAGAATTGAAGGAAATCAAAGCTCAGGTAGAAGCTACAGCATCAGAATTGGTTCATGTGGGTACCATCCAAACTAAGATCAATTGAGCTACAGGAGAAATTGAAGATCATATCAGATGGTCTTCAAGAGTTGACGAGCCCTGGAGGCAATGTGGGCACCGTGGCTGCCCAACTTAGAGGAAAAATTGAAAGGGCAAGTCTTGAGTTCGAAGCATTAGTGGCAGCCTTCATCAATCTCAGGGAGATCAGTTTAGAACTCTACTGGATTCTATAAATGCATTTATAGAGGCTGCGGCTAGGGCTATTGAGCAACGTCGCCGTTGAAGGACATTTTGTAAACATCTAGGGTTCACTTTTTTGTAAAATCCTAGGCTCATTTTGAAACTCTTTTGTATTAGGAATCAATACTTGTAATGATTTCCTTTCTAACCTTGTAATGACTTCAAATGATTGCAATGATATATGAATGTCATACAATTCCTTTTGAAACTTGTGTATGTTTCTAATTTTGAGAATCAAACTTTGTGTATGTAATTCTGTGATGTGCCATAAAAATCTCATAACATACCTTAAGTGTTCAAATTTGACACAACTTATCAACGATATGAAACAGGGGGAGCACAACTTGTGATAACTACTTTTAAAAGGTCTGAAATGAATTCCAAAACAAAGGGGGAGTGAAATGTATGCTGAATTCATTAATAAAAATAACTTGGACAGAGGGCATAACTTGAATATCCTTGAGTGATTCATGATAATATGCTGAATTCTACTAGGAATTGTGTTTTAGGTGTTGTCGGCGCCCCGCACCGGAACCCACTCACACCAGCACCGCCACCGACGTCGGACAAGCAAGAGAGATACAAACGGATAAGCACTCTCTCGCTCCCTCGACTCCGGACTCAAGGATCACCTCTTCGCTCCGCCTACGAAGGGCAAAAGATTACCCCGTGGTATCAGTAGGATAAAACACTTGAGCACCGCAACGGATTATCAAAGATCAAAGGAAGAAGAAGGAAGAAAATAGCAAAGCAAACACAAAAATGTAACGAGGTTCGGCTACAAATAGCCTACGTCCTCCACCGCTCCAAATCTCAATAAGGATGAACTGATTATAGAGATAGCACACACCCGAACGATCACAAGCGATCGATCTACAAGAGATTCACACAGAATTTCCTTTGCACAAGAAGTAGGATCCCAATCCTCTTCTTCTCTAGAACCCTAGCCTCACAAACAAGAGTCTCTCTCAAATATACGGCCAATAACCCTACCCTAGGGCTCTCATGAGTCCTATATATAGTCTCAAGACCTTCAGATGATCATAGCCGTCGAAACGCCACCAAAAACACCAAAAGAAAATCGTCCGTACGATTTTTCGCGAGCCCGAGTCGACTCGGCTGAAGTCCGAGTCGACTCTGGCACGTCTGAACAACTTCCAGTTTAACTGGCACGATCTCGAGTCGACTCCACTGTATCTCGAGTCGACTCGACGATGCTCCGAGTCGACTCGACTGTAGTTCGAGTCGACTCTGACAGTCCAGACAGAAACATGGTTTTGCGGCTTTCTCCTCTCGGGTCGACTCGACAGACCTCGAGTCGACTCGACTGTTCCCGAGTCGACTCGACTGAAGCTCGAGTCGACTCCGACAGTCCGCCAGACAGAAAACTATGCAGAATTGATTTTTCTTCAATTCTCTTCATCACCAAAGGTCTCCACATACCCCAACAATCTCCCACTTGGAGACCTTGGGTATATCCTCTTGTTACTTGGCTCTCCTCTGTGCTCCCACTGAAACTAAATCATCCTAGTGAAATAGGTACGATGCCTCCTCAACGTCTTCAAGCATGAAGACCAGCAGAAGCTGAACAACTCCTCAGCTTCTCCACCGTGACGACCTTCATCAACATATCTGCAGGATTCTGACTTGTATGAATCTTCTCCAACTTGACGAGTCCCTGCTCGAGCAATGACCTCACGAAGTGGTACCGTATGTCAATATGCTTCGTCCTTGAATGGAAAGCTGAATTCTTTGCCAGATGAATTGCACTTTGACTATCTGAATATAACATGCAATCCTTCTGTTCCTTCCCAAGCTCCTTCATCAAGACTTGAAGCCATATTAGTTCCTTGCACGCCTCTGTGGCTGCCACATACTCCGCCTCCGTAGTCGACAATGCAACAACTGGTTGCAACCTGAAAATCCAACTGACGGCTCCACTGCCAAGGTGAACAAGTACCCTGTCGTGGCTCTCCTGCCGTCCAACGTCCCTCCATGTCTGAGTCCACATAGCCCTGTACCGGATCTCAGAACTCCATAGCACAATGACATGTGCTCAGTGCCTTTCAGATACCTCAGTATCCATTGACTGCGCGCCAATGCTCCAAGCCTGGGCAGCTCATGAAGCGACTCAAACTCCCACTGCTTGAGCAATGTCTGGTCTTGTACACACCATTAGCGTACATCAAGCTCCCACTGCCCGATGCATACGGGATTTTGACATATGAGCTCCTCCACCCGCGTCTTCGGACTTTGCCCTTTGAGAGCTTAAATGGCACCCAGCGGTGTGCCAACAGGTTTGGCACCCTCCATGCAGAATCTCCTGAGTACTCGGCTGATGTACTCCCCTGAGATAGTCTGAGGATAGTTAGACCTATCTCTCTGATCCGCATCCCAAGGATCTGTTTTGCTGCCTAGATCCTTCATTGCAAATTTTCTTGACAGCTTCAGCTTCAATTTTGCAATCATGCATGCTAGCTCCTGCAACACTGTTCATCAACATACAATAGCAAGATATGTAAGGATGTACGAAGTCCGGAAGTAGCAACAGTGATCCTCCTGACATTCCTGTATCCATCTCAAGCATGTCAACTACTCGAACTTGAGATACATTGTCTGGTGCCTGTTTCAACCATAGAGGCTTTTTTTAGTTTGCAGACTAAGTCACCGTGCCAGCTGCAAGTATCCTCCGGCTGCTGCATATATATCTCCTCATCGAGATCTCCGGGAGAAAGGCCGTCTTCACATCAACGCTCTAAGGAAGATCCTCTACTGCCACCATGCTCAGCACCGCTCGAATATACTCATCTTGACTACAGGAGAAAAGATCTCTGTAAGTCGCCTGCTCTCTGCTGAATCCTTTTACAACCAGCCTGGCCTTGTATCGCTTCTTCCCGCCTGCTCTTCTTCAGCCTGTAAACCCATTTGTTTACAGTGCTTCTTCCCCTTGGGAGATCCACCAAATCCCACGTTTGATCTGCTCCAATGACTTCATCTCATCATCCATGGCAACTCCCACTCCTTCCTGGTATCAACTCCAATGCCTCCGTGAAGCATTCAGGTTCGCCATTATCTGTGAGCAGCAAATAACTAAGAGTCCCATCATACCTTTGAGGAGGCTTCCCATGAGTACTACAGATGGACCTTCTTAGTTGTGGAGGGGGTGCCAATGCTTCAGGTTCTTGCTCTGACTGAGTCTTCTGACCAGAATTTGTAGACTCCTCTTCAGGATCCACAAAACACGGCTCAACAGGTTTTGTTTCGATCAGTGCCTGCTGCATTTTCTCATTGAATACCACATCATTACTACGAATGATCTTCTTGTGTTCGGGATCCCAAAGCCGGTACCCAAACTGTTGACCTCCGTATTCCAACGAAAATACACTTCTTTGATTTGGCGTCTAGTTTGCTTCTTGACTGGAATCAACATGGACATAACTGGTACAACCGAATACTCGTAAGTGCGCCAAATCAATCTTCTTCGCTGTCCATGCTTCCTCAGGAATCCCAAATTCAAGTTTCTTTGATGCCCTCTGTTTGATCAAGTAGGCAGCAGTGTTAACTGCTTCCGCCCAAAACTGCTGTGGCAATCCAGCATGTATCCTCATACTCCTGGCACGCTCATTAATTGTTCTGTTCATCCTTTCAGCAACTTCATTTTGTTTGTGGTGTTCCTGGAACTGTCCTTTGCCTGACGATCCCAGGCATCTGCACAGTAGTCCTCAAACTCCCTGCTACAATACTCACCACCGTTGTCCGATCTCAGGCATTTCAACCTCTTTCCTGTCTCGAGTTCTACCATCACCTGCCATCTCCTGAAGACCCCAAATACCTCTGACTTGTGCTTCAAGAAGAACACCCAAAGCTTCCTGGTAGCATCATCAATAAAAGTAACATAGTACTGAGATCCACCAATGGAAGAAACTGGTGCAGGCCCCCACACGTCCGTGTGCACGAGATCTAGCTTTTCTTGCTTCCGAGGTTTACCTTCTTTGTTGAATGAAACACGCTTCTGCTTTCCGAGAACACAATCCTCACAGAAGTCCATCTCAACACTCCTGAGACCCTGCAGCTTTCCCCAACTGGTGCATCACCTCCAGTCCCTGATAACTCATGTGCCCAAGTCTACAATGCCATAACTTGGTGTCCACATCTGCTGCAACAACTCCAATAGAGTTCTCCGTGCCGTTGGTGACATAAAGTGTCCCAACCTTCTTGCCACTAGCCACCGTCAACGAACCTCTGGATATCTTCCACTGATCAGCTGTGAAAGTAGCCTTGTACCCCTGGCTCGCCAACTGTCCAACAGAAATCAGATTCCTCTGCAGTTGAGGTACGTGCCGTACGTCCTCAAGCTCAAGTGAAGATCCAGAAACCAACTTCACTTCCGCGCTTCCCCTTCCTTGTATGGTGCAAGGCTCTCCATCCCCTAGGTAGACTTTGCCAAAGTCTCCCTTCTCATATCCTTCAAGAAGCTTCCGTTGGGATGTAGCATGGAAAGACGCGCCCGAGTCTATCACCCAAGACTCGTCACAGGTAGACAAAGATAGAACGAGGGCATCCATATCACCGTCTTCAGCAAGATTTGCCAGATCCTTGCTGACTCCTTCGGTGTGGTCGCCTTGTTTCCCTTTAGGAGATTTGCAATCCCTCCTAAAGTGCCCCGTCTTCCCGCAGTTCCAGCACTTCGCTCCCTTGTTCTGAGGTGCTCGAGACCTGCTGGATCTCGACTTCGAGTCGCTTCGAAATCGACCGTCCTTCTTTTGTCTTCCCCGGTCAGAGGTGTTTAGTGCACTTCCAGACGACTCCATAGCTCCAGAAGATTTCTTTCTTGCTTCTTCACTCAGAAGCACTCCCACAACGTCATCAAAAATCAACTTCCCCGTTGCCGAAGAGTTGCTCACCGCCATCACCAGGCCCTCCCAGCTATCAGGCAATCCGGAGAGGATTAGCAATGCCCGAATCTCATCGTCAAAACTAATCTCCACTGACTCCAACTGGGCCGTGGAGTCCATTGAACTCGTTGAGGTATTCTGCTATGCTGCCGCCATTTTTCATACGAAGATTAAACAACCTCTTCATGAGAAATACCTTGTTTGATGCTGAGGGTTTCTCGTACATCCGCGACAATGTTGCCATCAACTCCATCGTCGTCTTCTCGTTTTTGATGTTGAATGCCACTTGGGATGCAAGTGACAATCTGATGGTGCCGAGCGTCTTCCGATCGAGGACCTCCCAGTCTTCATCGGACATCTTCTCTGGTTTCTTTGCTCTACCTCCAAGAGGTAAATAGAGATCCTTCTGGTAAAGGTAATCTTCTATTTGCATCTTCCAAAACCCGAAGTTCGTGCCATTGAACTTCTCAATTCGCAACTTCCCTTCATCCGCCATTGCAGAATAACCAATAGCTCTGATACCAATTGTTGTCGGCGCCCCGCACCGGAACCCACTCACACCAGCGCCGCCACCGACGTCGGACAAGCAAGAGAGATACAAATGGATAAGCACTCTCTCGCTCCCTCGACTCCGGACTCAAGGATCACCTCTTCGCTCCGCCTACGAAGGGCAAAAGATTACCCCGTGGTATCAGTAGGATAAAACACTTGAGCACCGCAACGGATTATCAAAGATCAAAGGAAGAAGAAGGAAGAAAATAGCAAAGCAAACACAAAAATGTAACGAGGTTCGGCTACAAATAGCCTACGTCCTCCACCGCTCCAAATCTCAATAAGGATGAACTGATTACAGAGATAGCACACACCCGAACGATCACAAGCGATCGATCTACAAGAGATTCACACAGAATTCCCTTTGCACAAGAAGTAGGATCCCAATCCTCTTCTTCTCTAGAACTCTAGCCTCACAAACAAGAGTCTCTCTCAAATATACGGCCAATAACCCTACCCTAGGGCTCTCATGAGTCCTATATATAGTCTCAAGACCTTCAGATGATCATAGCCGTCGAAACGCCACCAAAAACACCAAAAGAAAATCGTCCGTACGATTTTTCGCGAGCCCAAGTCGACTCGGCTGAAGTCCGAGTCGACTCTGGCACGTCTGAACAACTTCCAGTTTAACTGGCACGATCTCGAGTCGACTCCACTGTATCTCGAGTCGACTCGACGATGCTCCGAGTCGACTCGACTGTAGTTCGAGTCGACTCTGACAGTCCAGACAGAAACATGGTTTTTGCGGCTTTCTCCTCTCGGGTCGACTCGACAGACCTCGAGTCGACTCGACTGTTCCCGAGTCGACTCGACTGAAGCTCGAGTCGACTCCGACAGTCCGCCAGACAGAAAACTATGCAGAATTGATTTTCCTTCAATTCTCTTCATCACCAAAGGTCTCCACATACCCCAACATTAGGTACCTAAGGAAAATTTGTCCCCTTCATTGTTGATGACAAAAAGGGGGAGTAGAACCAATATATGGAGTGTATGGAGTAGAACCAATATATGGAGTATATGGAATAGAAAATAGAACAAATATATGGAATGCAAAATTTACACTCATACTTAAAAGTTGAATTAGAAAAGATAAAATTGAAGAATATTGGCTTTAAGATAATTGCCCTTCTGGAAAAGAAAGGGGGAGTCAAAAAATGCTTAGCTTTCAATTGTCTTCAGCATCAATATTTCATCAACTTACATCTTAACTTGATTCAAACTCAGTTGATATGCTAAAATTGCTCAAGAGCTACTAAGATCAATACTTATGCATAAGGATAGAACTGAAAGTTGACTATTTTGAATTATGCACGCTATATCTAGCTCTAACCAAAGCACAATACTTGTACATCTGATCAAATACTGCGTATATGTTTAAATTTCGAATTTTGCATATACTCAGTGTTTTGTCATCATCAAAAAGGGGGAGATTGTTGACCCCCTAATGGATTTTGATGAATACAAAATACTAGAGTATAATTTCACTTATCTTAACAATTTATTTGAGGAATTCAGGTGTTTAATTAAGAATATTGTTAAGAAATGTCTAGGCAAGTTTCCATATTTTTTAAGGATTTATTGAAGAATTTTTGAGTTGAAGAAAACAGATCAGGGACAGCCGAGACGTCTCCGGGTTGTCTCAGAGACGTCTCTGGCACAAATAGGAAGAATTGGCACATCTGGAGACGTCCCCGGCACCTGGCGAGGCGTCTCGCAGGGTCGGAGTCGACTCCTGACTCTGCGGAGTCGACTCTCTCAGAGGCAGCAGAAAGGCTGATTTCAAGGGATGCGCGCGAGTCGTCTCCGAAGGACGCGGAGTCGTCCCCACAAGTAAAAAGCGGACTTCCCGAGACGTCCCCAGAGAGTGCGGAGTCGACTCTCTCAGGGGATTCCAGAGGACATGTTTTTCGGTGATACAACTACGGAGTCGTCCCCGAAGTCGCGGAGTCGTCCCCATGGAAAAAGCGCAAACATCCCGAGACGTCCCCGTAAAGTGCCGAGCCGACTCTCTCAGAAAAAACAGAAGAACAAGCATTCAAGTCGTTCTTCTTCAGAGACGTCCCTGTAAAAGTGCCGAGTCGACTCCAAACAACGTCAAGAGAAATTTTATACAGCCGAGACGTCTCGCGTCGAAGCGGAGACGTCCCCGGAGCGCCTGGAACGCGACTGACACACTTTTTCAGGTAAATTTGAATTTCAAACGGTCATATTTTTGTGTCTAACGGATCTATTGCCTTTTGGGCTATAAAAGGGAGCTTTTAAGTGCCTTCCAACAACTTCTCACCAACCCAACACAAGATCATTCAAGAGAGAAGAAAGAAAAAGAGGTTCAAGGGAGTTAGAGCTTTCAAGAGGAGAAATCAAGTGCATTCAAGCTTTTCCATCTGATTTCGTGCTCAACTACTCACTCCCACTTGGCATTCAAAGCTCACATTCAAGCCAACGCGATCCACATCGGAAGAACCACCATTACCCATGCTTCCAACGGCTAAAAGGGTTCTTCTGGGTTTATTATTTCTCATTGTTATATTCGCTTCATTAAGAGCTTTTAAATCTTTGTAAAACCTTTGTTTATTGTGCTTGTTCCAGTCAAGGGACTTGGAACAAGGGATAGGCGTCCCAAGCCTAGGTTAAATTGGGGGATTGTAGGGTTCGTTGTTAGCCCGGAGTAAAACAACGAGTTGGGTAGTGAACTCGCAAAACTACCGTACTGTAATCGCTGATTATAGTGAAAATTCCCAAAGGTGTTTGGGGAGTGGATGTAGGAGCAGTGGAAGCTCCGAACCACTATAAATCTTTGTGTGTTTGCGTTTGACTGTGATTGCTACTTTAAGTTTTACCTTTGGACATACACTTGTGTGTTTTGTTTTAATTAGTCAAAAAGTTTTAAAACACCCAATTCACCCCCCTCTTGGGTGACCATCTCTGGGCAACAAGAATACAAATCATTAACCTTTAAAAACAAAGATTTGAGGATGATTAATAAATCCTACAGTCACAAACATGAGAACATGATTAAGGAAAAGAATTTCATGGTTAAAGAGAACTTAGAACTTAAAACAAGTAACCAATTGTTGACTCAAAAGAACAACACCTTAATTAAAGAGAAAGAAAGGTTAGCTAAAGAGATTTCAAAACTTAAGAAAAGCAATGAAGTTCTAAAAGATAATCTTACAAAAGATTTAAGGATACTAAAAACAGAAAAACAGAACATAGCAAAAGAACTTGAAAAATACAAACCTATTGTAGAGAAGTTTACATATAGTTCTGAAAAGCTAGAAATGATTCTTAATAATCAAAGAGCTGTATTTAATAGGGCTGGTTTAGGGTATAAGCCTAAGAATAAGCAAGTATTCCTTAAAAATTTCTTTGTAAAAGTCGGGGAAGGTAAAACTGTAAATATAACCTGCTTTAGCTGTGGTAAAGTAGGACATAAAGCAAACATATGTGACCATAGGAAAACAAAATCTAAACAAAAAATTAAAAAGGTTTGGGTTCCAAAAGGAACCAATATAACTAACCTTGAGGGACCCAAGAAAACTTGGGTACCTAAGATTGTATAATTTCTTTATGTAGGAATGTCTTGCAGCCAAGGTCAATAAAAACTGTTGGTACCTGGATAGTGGCTGCTCAAGACACATAACAGGTGACAAGGAGTAATTCTTCACCCTAGAACCTAAGAAGGGAGGTGCGGTGACTTTTGGAGATAATAACCAAGATCACATCATGGGTATCGGTAAGATACAAATTACACCTTCAACCTTTATTGATAATGTTCGATTTATAGATGGTCTTAAACACAATTTACTTAACATTAGTCAATTATGCGATAAAGGCTTTGACGTATTATTTAATCCATCTATGTGCATTATAACCAATCCAACTGACAATTCCTTAGTTTTCAAAGGACTAAGATGTGGTAATGTTTATGTAGTAGATCTTAATGATCTTGCTAAAAACAACCATTACTTAGTAGCTAATGATGTTAAGCCAAGCGAGGCAAGTTGGTTATGGCACCGTAAATTAGGCCATGCAAGCATGGACACGTTATCCAAATTAATTAAAAGAGACTCCGTGATTGGTTTGCCTAAGCTAAAATTTGAGAACAACAAGATTTGTAAAGCATGCCAATATGGCAAACAATCTAAAAGCTCTTTTAAGTCTATAAATTGTGTTCCACTTCTAGACCTCTTGAATTACTTCACATGGACCTTTTCGGACCTACTAGGACTACAAGCCTTGGTGGAAACAAATATGGACTTGTCATTGTAGATGACTTCTCTATATATACATGGGTCATGTTTTTAGCTCATAAGGATGAAGCCTTTTCAGTTTTTAAAAAATTTCATAGGGAAGTAACAAATGCAAAAAGTAGTTCAGTTATAGCAATCAGAAGTGATCATGGAACAGAATTTGAAAATCATCTATTTGTTAAATTTTGCAGCAAAAAGGGGATAACTCATAATTTTTTGCACCTTGGACACCACAGCAAAATGGAGTTGTGGAAAGAAAGAATAGAACTCTAGAAAAAATGGCTAGGACCATGTTGTGTGAAAGTGATCTCCCAAAGTATTTTTGGGGGGAAGCTATTAACACTGCATGTCATATAATAAATTGAGTCTTATTAAGACCGATTATTAAGAAAACACCTTACGAACTTTGGAGAGATAGGAAACCAAAGGTAAGCTATTTTCATGTATTTGGGTGTAGATGTTTTATTCACAATAATGGGAAAGATAATCTAGGTAAATTCGATTCCAAATCAGATGAAGGAATCTTTTTGGGATATGCAACATCAAGTAAAGCTTATAGAGTTTTCAATAAAAGAACCCTCATTATTGAAGAATCCATTCATGTTGTTTTTGATGAATCTAATGATGGTTCCTCGAGCAAGAGAACAGTACTTGATGATGATGTAGGAATAATTGAAGAAAAGATGGAAGATATGATTATACAAGAAGATGAACCAAAGCAAATTAAAGAAACTTCAACAAGCAAAGAGGTAATGGCTGAACATGGACTTACTAAGGCTTGGAGGTATGCTCATGGACACCCTAAGGAGTTAATCCTAGATGATCCATCTCAGCCTATTAGGACTAGAGCCTCCCTTAGGAATTTAAATAATCATCTCGCTTTTGTTTCACACTTAGAACCCAAGAATATTGATGAGGCTGAAAGTGATATAAATTGGATAAATGCTATGCAAGAGAAACTTAACCAATTTACAAGAAACAATGTATGGAATTTAGTTGAGAGGCCCTCTGAAGTTTCAGTTATTGGAACGAAATGGGTCTATAAAAATAAACTTGATGAAAATGGAATGGTGATTAGGAACAAGGCTAGATTAGTAGCAAAGGGGTATAATCAAGAAGAAGGCATAGATTTTGATGAAACCTTTGCTCCTGTAGCTAGACTTGAAACAATTAGATTGTTATTAGCATTCGCGTGTTTCAAAAAATTCAAATTATTTCAAATGGATGTAAAAAGTGCTTTCTTAAATGGGTACATTAATGAAGAGGTATATGTAGAACAACCTCCTGGTTTTGAAAATCATCAATATTCCAACCGTGTTTACAAACTAAATAAAGCACTTTATGGTCTAAAACAAGCCCCTAGAGCATGGTATGAAAGACTTAGCAAATTTTTGTTAGATCATGAATTCTCTAGAGGGAATGTTAACACAACATTGTTCTTGAAAAAGAAAAATAAAGATATACTAGTAGTGCAAATATATGTAGATGATATAATTTTCGGTGCTACTAACAATTATCTTTGTGAAGAATTTGCTAAGTTAATGCAGAGTGAGTTCGAGATGAGCATGATGGGAGAATTGAACTACTTTCTCGGACTTCAAATCAAACAATCTAAGGAGGGGATCTTCATCAATCAAGCTAAATACATCAAGAAAATGTTAAAGAAGTTTGATATGGATGGAAACAAATCAATTGGCACTCCCATGAGTTTATCATGCAAGCTTGACAAAGATGAATCAGGTAAGTCCATAGATCAAAAGCTGTATAGAGGTATGATAGGATTTTTATTATATCTTACAGCAAGTAGACCTGATATCATGTTTAGCATATGCATGTGTGCTAGATATCAATCTAATCCTAAGGAATCACACTTTACTGCTGTAAAAAGAATCTTTAAATATCTAATAGGAACAAAATATGTAGGCCTATGGTACTCCAATGAATCAGACATAAATCTAATAGGATACACTAATTCAGATTTTGCTGGTTGTAAACTTGATAGAAAAAGCACCAGCGGATTATGTCAGTTCTTAGGAGAAAATCTAATATCCTAGTTTAGCAAGAAACAAAATTCGGTTGCACTATCTACAGCTGAAGCTGAATATGTCACTGCCGGAAGTTGTTGTGCTCAAATTTTATGAATCAAGCAACAACTTGAAAACTATGAAATTAAACAAAACAAGATTTCCATAAACTGTGACAATACAAGTGCCATAAATTTAACTAAAAATCCGATTCAATACTCTAGAACAAAACATATTGAGATAAGACATCACTTCATAAGAGATTATGTGTTGAATGGGAATGTGATGTTCAAATTTGTGTGTACTGATGATCAACTAGCTGATATCTTCACAAAATCCTTAAATGAAGATCGATTTTGTATTCTTAGAAGAGCTTTAGGAGTGATTGATCCATTCATCTGATACTCTACTGTAACCTCTTGATTTTGATGATTGGAGTGTATAGGATATAGGACTTCACGTCACTGATCATCAAAAATTTGTATAAATTTTAAGAATTTGTACATCTCTCATGGTTTGAGCAGATTTAATTAAAACTCTAAGCATATGTCAGAGTTTGAGTCGACTCGAACAGACTTTAGAGTCGACTCGTGGAGAAGTCGACTCGCGCATACTTAGGAGTTAACTCGAGTTCGAGTCGACTCGCGACTTACTGGAGTCGACTCGAGGTCGGAAATCCAACTTTTAACCCTAAATGAAATGTCCTCTTTTTTACTTTTATTCTCGGCCGTGTTGCCCAAGGTGACAAGCCAAGAGGGGGGGGGGGTGAATTGGTTTCTCTTAATTTTAACTATCTTACTTATGTTAATTGATGAGTTAGTGAAATAAACAAATCACAATACAAACAACAAGAAGTATAGTGGTTCGGTGCTCTCCTTAGCACTACGTCTACTCCCCAAGCGACCCCTTGGAAATTCACTATAATTCCGCGGATTACAGTTGGATTGTTTTCCGGGCTCACAATCCAAAAACCTTTACACTTTGGTTTTCCGGGTTTACCAAAAACCTATATTGGTTTTACGGGCTCACCAACGAACCTATGTTGGTTTTCCGGGCTCACCAACCAACCTTTACAATTGGTTTTACGGGTTCACCAATCAACCTATTCCGTTGGTTTTGCGGGCTAACCAACTAACCTTTACAAGGAGTTTAATAAACAAAGTAAGAAGATTTAAGCTCCTAGATGAGCAAATATAACAATATAATCTATAAAGAAGAGTTTAGAGAATAGTTATCGCTTGATGTGACTTCTCTCTTCTTTGTCAAGGATGCTTCACCCTTCAAGGGTGGATGGAGCTCTTAATGACTCTTGGAATCTGCTCAACCACTTTCTTTTGACTCTTGAATGAAGCACTTGGATGAAGAAGATTAGGGCACTTTGTCTTTCTTGTGTACTCTTTGATATTCTTGCAAAAGGATGTTCTCTCTGATGAATAGTGCCACTTTAAATAGTTTTCTTCATCCATTGGACAAGCCCCAATGGTTAGAATTCAAAAACTAGCCGTTACTCACTGTTGGAAGGACAAAAAGTACTTCTGCAGAACTAGCCGTTATGCTTCTGTCCGTACTTGGGTCGGCGCAACCTGTCCTTGGGTCGACCCAACTTTCACTTGGGTCGACTCAACCTTTCCTTGGGTCGACCCTCTCAGAACCATAGAAACTTGCAATTCAGCCTTCCTTCACTTGGGTCGACCCAACATTTCTTTGGGTCGACTCAAGGTTCAGTTGGGTCGACTCAACTTCTTCTTGGGTCGACCCTCTCAGGATTTTCAGAGAACCTTTTATGACATCTGTTCTATCTTGCCTTTGGGTCGACCCTCTTAGGGTTTGGGTCGACTCAAGCTTGGGTCGACTCAACTTCATCTTGGGTCGACCCTCTCAGTATTTCCAGAGAACCATTTTCTGAGTTGTTAAGAAGCTTGAAGTTTAGGTCGACTCATGCTTTCCTTGGGTCGACCCAACTTATTGTTCATCTGTGCCATTTTTGCAGAAGTGTGCCAAATGCTTTCTTGATGTGCCGGGGTCGACCCAATGAACCTTGGGGTCGACTCAATCCACACTTTGCTGCAACTCAAGGTTAGATTCATCCAAGTAAACAATGAAATGCATCTTTAACTTGTTATACAAATATACTGAGAGTAACAGACTTATAAATGAAGTATCGAATTAACTTATAACATACTCTCGATTATTGCTTGTTAATCATCAAAATAACACTATCATCCTCAGGCCGCCACTGTTCAAAAACCTAGAGTCGTCTCCTACGTCATCTCCAACCCTATTTCCCATGAATCCATCGCATTTTCATCCATTTTTCGAGTCCACTCTTCCTTCTTAGATCAAAAATGCCTAGGAAATCCGTCGTTCCGAGCCGGAAGAGGCCTCTCTCCGCAAGCGGGACCGAGATACGGTCCAAGGCGAGAAATGAACCCGTGAGGCCACCACCTCCGGTTCCTTCTCCGCCTCGGGCGGCTCCCTCGCAACCATGCGCCGAGAGGGTTGTCTCCATCGGGAGACAAGTCAACTTCGACTTTCTCTTCCGGGAAGGGTTCGAGTTAGGGCATCACCTTAGGGCCCAACACCTAGAATATTTTTGCTCACTTGACCTCCCTACTTATCCAGGGTTAGTTAGGAAATTTTACGGGACCGTCACAAGGGGTGGCGGTGGTATTCAAGGGGTAGTTGCCAACATTCCCGTTTTTATCTCGGAGGAGCTCATTGCACGAGTCCTCCACTTGCCCCGAGAGGGGATTGCTCTCATTCACCCCTCAGATAGGACAGAGGCCCTTACGGCCATCCTAGGTAGACCATCCCAGTCTTCCATAGAGGAGGTGTCTGCAAGTCAGCTCTCGACTGAGTTGCGACTCCTCCTAAGCATTATTTCTAGGACCCTTTTTCCAAAGATTGGTCGTTTCGACTTTATCTCGGAGAAGGATCTAGCCCTGATGTACCACATTATTCATGACATTCCTCTAAACTTCCCAAAGCTTATCTATAGGTACCTCTGTGAATCCTTAGATAAACCTCGTCTGAGTCTTCCCTATGGTATGGTCTTCACTCTCATCTTTAGGGAATTAGAGGTCCCTATTCTTGAAGGAGAACCCTCTCACTCCCTTAGACATACTGATCACATAGGAGAGGGAACTCTTCATAGGATGGGTTTTCACAAAGTAGAGGGAACCTGGGTTAAGAAGACTTCCTCATCTGACTCCACTTCTCACCAACCTCCTAGTCCTGATCATGACCGGCATCATTTCTCGGTTCCTCCTACTGTTCCATCCACCTCTGGTCCCTCATTCTCAGCTGGACCATCTACAGATCCACCACCTCAACAGCCTTTGGAGGTTAGGATCAGCCCCGAGCAACTCCGGGAGCTGAGAGATGAGATCATTAGGGAGCTGCGAGGTTCATCTAGTGCCCCCTCCATAGATATAGTTCCCTCGTCAGCAGCCATATCGATGGTGATAGCCGAGGTCAGGGAGGAGATGTCACAGATGGGGAGTTTAGTTCATGGACAGTACATGAGCCTTCAAGCAATCAGGGAGGATACAAGATAGATGCGAGATAGCATCAGAGAGGAGCTTGGAAGGCAGAGTCAAGGTGCTGAAAGGCTTGCAAATGCCTTAATATTCAAACTTGACTCGATTCAGGAGAACGTGACCCAGCTAACCGAGATACATTGCAAGGCCACCTCTTAGATCATCACGCAGCTCGGGAATGTGTCTGAGGGGATAAGCTTGGTCATGCGGCATACCCGACTGAGTTCAGGAGCATCCTCATCTACCAGAAGATCCTAGTTTATTTTATATATGTACAGTCCCTTGAGGACTTTTTCTATTGTGTATTCCTTTTTGTCCTTAATTTAATGAATACAATTTCTTCTTCAAATATATGTGCAAATTACTTTATTATCTCTGCTGTGTTCTATGCTTTTTGATATGATGACAAAAGGGGGAGAAAAAGAAAAAAATCAAAACAATAAATATAATTTGTTCTGAGTGAAACAAAAATACAAAAAAGAAAAATCAAAACAATAAATAAAATTTGTTCTTAGTGGATTCAATACCTCGAGGTTGATTATTTCTCTATTAGGGCTCCTCAAGGAGTAATCTTCAGAATCTATTCAAGGGATATTCGGAGATTAGTTGAATCGTATTAAAGAACAAACTCTCTTCTTTAATCAAAAGAAATTTAATAAAAATCAGAACAAAGTTCGAACAGAAAAATGCAAAGATTGAGGGGGAGAATCAAAATTATAAATAATTTAAATTGAAAGAATATAAGCCAAATATTTGAGCGTATGCTTTGAAGACTTACTTAATTCCAAATGAAAGGGGGAGCCTGAATTTTAAAGTTTACTGACTCATACCTTTAAATTTTTGGATACACTAAATGACTAGACATCTGAATTCATTTTGAAACTCTACTACAAGTCAATTCATAACTGAGCATCTCACTTATCAAATACTCAATATTTTGTCATCATCAAAAAGGGGAAGATTGTAGAGTGATTGATTAAATTCCTATTTAATTTTTATGAGTTCAAAGCATTTGAGTATATCCTATGTTATACTAATGAATTCAATCTAGTGTTTCAGGCATATACTTGCATATTTTCAATTAAGTGCCTCAAGATTTGGTTCAAAATAAGTTGGACAACTATTTGACCCTATTTGAACCAAAGGTTGATTCCCGAGTCGACTCCGGAAGTGTACGAGTCAACTCCGAATGGTTCAGAATTTTTGGCACGCACTCGAGTCGACTTCGATACTCTACGAGTCGACTCCGCCTGACAACAGAAAGAAAGACAGAAAGATGAGTTTTAGACCCTATCAGCGAGTCGACTCCAGAAGGCTTCGAGTCGACTCCGATATTTGCCGAGTCGACTCACTATAGATTCGAGTCGACCCCAAGAAGTAACAAACAGAAAGACAGAGAGATGGTTTTTGGATCCTGTTACCGAGTCGACTCCAGAATGACCCGAGTCGACTCCAACTTTTGGCGAGTCGACTCCAGATCATGCCAGAGTCGACTCTCAGAGAAAAGTGGACTGAAAGAGAACCCAACTCTGTGATACTGTGAACGAGTCGACTCCGAAGAAACCAGAGTCAACCCCAAATCAGCCGAGTCGACCCCAACAAAGTGCGAGTCGACTTCGAGGCAGATTAGTTTAACAGACAGAGGATCCGTTTTCAAAGCTCTGAGAGCCGAGTCGACTCCGAGAGGACCCGAGCCGACTCGAGAGAGATTTGCAGAAAAATAGGTCTCTGGAACCCTGAGAATGAGCCGTCTCCGAAATGGCGAATCATCTCTAGATGTTGGTGAGTCGACTTCAGGTTTGGACCGAGTCGACTCCTGGACAGGACGGCACTTTAATTCAAAGTCTGTACAGTAGGCGAGTCATCTCCAGTAAAGCATGAGTCGACTCCAGCAACAGCCGAGTCGACTCCAGGTCGAGCGAGTCGACTCCAATCCCAACGGATACATTGTCAGGAGGTGCAGACTGTGCAGAACGGCTACAAGTCAGTGTCTAACGGCTATTTTTCTCAAGAAACAGTTTAAATAGCCAGAAAGAACAGTAGTATTCAAGAAGAGAGTTACTGCATCTGTGCATTAAGGCTTTTCCAACTACCAAGAATAATTTGAGAGAAAAGACAAGCAAGAGAAGAAGGAAGCGCATTCAATTCATTCCCAAAAGCACTCTCCTCACTTTCAAGGCTCTTCTTTGGGCATTCAACTTTTCAACGCATTCAACGCATTCAAGGGTCATAAGGTTAGTTGGTGAGCCTAGGGTAGAACCAATGGTGTAAAGGTTTGATTGTGATCCCGGTAAAACAATCGGGTTGTTGCCCAGATAGACAACCCAAGAGGGGGGGGGGGTGAATTGGGTTTTTAAATAATTATTGCAATTAAACGCTTTGTGAGTAACTAATTAAATCTTTTTTCGAGTAGATTAATTAGATGCTATATGCAGTGGATGAAGGGAAAGTAAGAGACAATAAAGCAATCACGAACACAAGCAAATTTATAGTGGTTCGGAGCTAACCCTTGCTTCTACGTCCACTCCCCAAGCCTCACTTGGGAATTCACTATAACCCCTCGGATTACAGCCGGTAGTTTTACAAGTTCACAACCCAACTTGTTGTTTTACGAGATCACAACGAACTCGGTTGGTTTTTCCAGGCTCACCGACTAGAACCACCCGATTGTTTTTCCGGGATCACAATCAAACCCTTACACCGTTGGTTTCAACCTAGGCTCACCAACAAATCTTAACACCCTTGATTCAATCCCCTAATTGAATCAAGTAAGAAACAAATAGTTTGAAAAACAAACAGAAAAAGGAAGCTTCTTAACAAGCAGATATTTAGTGATTAATAACAAGAGAGAAGTTAAGAGCCCTCAAACAGATTTATGAAGAAGTAGAGGAGGGCTTCTCGAACTCGGGATCTCCTCTTGAATGTCTCGAAGACTTGATGACTGACGGAGACTTCTTGAATGCTGGGAAGAGTTGGTTGGATGGAGTTTAATGCCTCTCTTCCTTCTTTCACGTGTATTCCCTTTGAAATCCTTTGGTAGGTGGAGATTACTTGTTTTCTTTGAATGGAATGTCACTTCTCTACCTTGCTACAGTTCTCTGTGGCTATTTAAGGCATTCCCCACGAAAACTAGCCGTTAGACCCAATATTCTAGCCATTCTGCACATTCTTCAACTCCTGACAATGTTTCCATTGGGATCGGAGTCGACTCGCGCGATCTGGAGTCGACTCGCCTGTTGCAGGAGTTGACTCATGCTTTTCTGGAGATGGCTCGGCAACTGTTCTGGATTTGAATTAAAGTGCAGTCTTGCCTTGGAGTCGACTCGACTGAACCTGGAGTCGACTCGCCAATGTCTGGAGCTGACCTGGCATTTTTGGAGACGACTCGTTCCAAGGAATCCAGGGATCTCTCTTTCAAGTTTGCTCACTCGAGTCGACTCGGATATTCTGGGAGTCGACTCGCCAATCAGAGTCCGAAATTCCGATCTTCTGTCTGTTGACTTGTGCCGTCTTGGAGTCGACTCGAACTGTCTCGGAGTCGACTCGGCTCTCAGAGAAGAAAATTTAGTCTTCTGTCTTTGGGGTCGCGCTGCCTTGGAGTCGACTCGAACTGTCTTGGAGTCGACTCGCCTCTCAGAGACGAAAATACCGTCTTCTGTCTTTGGGGTTGCGCTGTCTTGGAGTCGACTCGGACTTTGCGGGAGTCGACTCGGCTCTCAGTGTCCGAAATTTGCTCTCTGACTTTTGCCTTGTATTACTCTGGGAGTCGACTCTCGCTTCCTTAGGAGTCGACCTGCCAACCATCGGAGTCGACTCGAGTTCTTCGGGAGTCGACTCGGCTCTCAGAGTCCAAAATAGCTTCTCTATGTTTCTGTCTGTTACTCCCTGGAGTCGACTTATACTATACTGGAGTCGACTCGGTCAGCATCGGAGTCGACTCGCGCTCTTCAGGAGTCGACTCGTTGACAGGTTCTGAGATGAATCTTTCTGTCCGGCTAAATGTTCTCAGTCGGAGTTGACTCGTAATTTATAGGAGTCGACTCGAGCCTGTGCCAGTGCTTCTGATACGCTTGGAGTCGACTCGTAATCTCCCGAAGTCGACTCGAGACTCAGACTTTGGTTCAAATTGAATTCTTTACTTATCCAAAATGTATTGAACCAAATCTTGAGACACTTAACCATAAATTTACAAGTATTTGACTGAAACACTAGATTGAATTCATTAGTATAACATAAGATATACTCAAATGCTTTGAGCTCATCAAAATCAAATAGGGTTATAATCAATCACTCCACAATCTCCCTCTTTTTGATGATGACAAAACATTGAGTATTTGTAAAGTGAATTGCTCAACCAAAAAGGAAATTTATAGTAAAATTTTAAAATGAATTCAAGTGTCTAGTTATTTAATTTATCCAAAACTGAAAGGTGTGAAACAGTAAATTTTGAAGTTAAAGCTCCCCCTTTCATTTGGAATTATATAAGCCTTCATGTCATGCAATCAATTGTTTGGCTTATATATATTTAATGAATTTGCTTTCTTAAGATTTCAGATTCTCCTCCTCAATACATGCATTCAACTTTGTTTAGATTCTCTGAAATTTTCTTTTAGTGTATTGAAGCTTTTGAACTTAAATTTTGGTTTTTAGAGGAAAAATCTGCCAATTTGTTCTTGAGTATGATTCAACTAATCTCTGAATATCCCTTGAATAGATTCTGGAGATTACTCCTTTAGGAGCCCCAACAGAGAGATAATGAGCCTCGAGGTATCGAATCCACTTAGAACAAATTATTTTGTATTTTAAAAGTTTCTTTTTATTGATTTCCTTTACATGTCTATTCAATATATTTTCTCCCCCTTTTTGTCATTATAGCAAAAAGGCAGAAAGCACATCATACAAGTAGTTAGAGATCAAATTTGCACAATTTGGAAGCAAAAATGTCTACTCATTATATTGATGTATATTTAAGTACAATTGTAGATATATCCAAAAGTAGAAAAGTAAGTACATAGCAAGCTACACTAGGATTTCTTTGTGGTGGAGGATGTGGCTCCCTTGCTCAGTCTAGATTGTTGCATAATTAAACTGATCCCCTCAGTAATATTTCCTAGCTGCTTTATGATCTCCGAGGTGGCCCTACTCTGGATCGAGGTGAGCTCAGTCAGATTCTCCTGGAGGGTATCCAACTTGAAGATCAGTACATTGGCTAGACGCTCGGCCCCCTGACTCTGGCTGCCTAGGTCCTGTCGGATGTCATCTCGCATCTTTCTTGTGTTACTCGTGACATTGCTCATATTTGAAAATTGGGCTTGAATTAGGCTTCTTACATTATAGATTTCTTCCCTCAGATGAGCCGTCATCTCGGTCACGGCTGCCAATGATGGAACCAACGCAGTAGAGGGAGCAGTCGCTAGACCTCGGAGCTCCCTCAGTAGGTCGTCCCGAAGATCCCTCACGATCTCCTATCGCAACTCCCGGAGCTGCTCAAGTGATATCCGGACCTCTAGTGGCTGAGTAGGTGGTGCAATGGAGGGTCCGGCTGAAGTAGATGGTGCTGAAGTGGAGGGATAGGTGGGAAAATTAGGGTCATGATCAGGCTGGGAGAGTGTCGAGTAGTAGGGTCAGAAGGTGTGGAAGAGGATGGTTTCCGGACCCAGACTCCCTCAACCTTATGGAAACCCATCCTGTGTAGAGTCCCCTCACCCATGCGATCTGTGTATCGCAGTAAGCGAGAGGGTTCCCCCTCAGGAATGGGGACCTCTAGCTCCCTAAAGATCAAGGTATAGAGCATGCCGTAGGGAAGAGTAAGCCTTGGTTTCTCTAGAGGCTCACATAGGTATTTGTAAATGAGTTTTGGGAAGTTAATTGGAGTATCCCGAAGGATGTAGAACATAAGGGCTAGGTCCCTCTCAGATACAAAATCAAAACGGCCTGTCTTAGGAAAAAGGGTCCTAGAAATGATACTCAAGAGGCCGCATTTCAGCTGATAGCTGATTTGCAGACACCTCGTCTAGGGGGGACTGAGGTGGACTCCCTAGTATGGCCGTAAGGGCCTCAGTCCTATCTGCTGGGTGAGAGGGAAACACTCCTACTTGGGGAAGATGGAGGACTTGAGCAATGAAATCCTCCGAAATAAATAAAGGGACACCCGCTACGGTTCCCTGTATCCCACCATTATCCCTAGCTACTGTACCGTAGAATTTCCTAACTAACCCCGGGTAAGTAGGGAGATCTAGGGAACAAAACTTTTCTAGTCCTTGAGCCCTTAACCTATGCCCTAGGGTAAAGCCTTCCCGGGAGAGAAAGTCGAAGTTGACATATCTCCCGGTGGAGACCGCCTTCCCGGTGCACGGACGCGAGGGAACCGGCCTCAGCGGGGAAGGAACCGGAGGTTGTGGCCTCACGGGATCATTCCGAGCCTTTGACCGTCGCTCGGTACCGCTCGCGGGTTGGGGCCTTTTTCGGCTCGGGACAACAACTTTTCGAGGCATCCTAGACCTAGGGAGGAGGAAAGGACACGAGGGACGGAGGAAAACTCGACGGAAATGCCCTAATGGAGGTCGGAGACGAGGTCGGAGACGACTCTAGGTTTCTTGAACAGTGGCGGTGGTGAATAGAAGTGTCGATTGAACGCTTCGATTAGTGTTAAAACATCGGATTTCGGATCTCGAGTCGACTCCAGTAAGTCGCGAGTCGACTCGACCTCGAGTCGACTCCAAAATATGCGCGAGTCGACTCCCCCTATGCTGCCATCGACCTCGAGTCGACTCCTATCTATGTGCGAGTCGACTCCTCCATGAGCCGACTCTAAAATGTATCCGAATCGACTCGAACTTTGGCACGCACCCAAAAATCATGTTATTTTTGTGCCAAACAAGGAATAATCAAAAAGTTTGTGATCTGAATTGATGATCATAGATGAGAAACTCTATATTTAACACAAGCTAATCATCAAAATCAATGAATTAGAAGAGAATATCACTAGGATGGATCAATCACTCCTAATCCTCTCCTAAGTACACAGAATCGCTCTTTACTCAAGGGTTTTGTGAACATATCAGCTTATTGATCATCAGTGCAAACAAATTGAAGTGTCACATCACCATTCAGTACATGATCTCTTATGAAGTGATGTCTTATCTCAATATGTTTAGTTCTTGAGTGCTGAATTGGATTTTTAGTTAGATTAATGGCACTTGTATTATCACAATTAATGGAAATTTTATCTTGTTTAATGCCATAATCTTCAAGTTGTTGTTTAATCCACAAGATTTGAGCACAACAACTTCCGGCATCAACATATTCGGCTTCAGCTGTAGATAATGCAACCGAGTTTTGTTTCTTGCTAAACCATGAGATTAAATTTTTTTCTAAGAATTGACATGACCCGCTGGTGCTTTTTCTATCAAGTTTACAACCAGCAAAATCTGAATCTGTATACTCTATTAAGTTTAGGCTAGATTCTTTAGAATACCATAAATCTATATTTTTTGTTCCTATTAGGTATTTAAAGATTCTCTTAACTGCAATTAAATGTGATTCCTTAGGATTAGATTGATATCTAGCACACATGCATACACTAAACATGATATCAGGTCTACTTGCAGTGAGATATAATAAAGATCCTATCATACCTCTATACATCTTTTGATCTACTGATTTACCTGATTCATCTTGGTCTAGTTTGCATAATGAGCTCATGGGTGTGCTGATTGACTTGTTTCCTTCCATATCAAACTTCTTAAGCATCTCCTTGATGTATTTAGCTTGATTGATGAAGATCCCTTCTTCAGATTATTTGATTTGGAGTCCGAGAAAATAGTTCAGCTCTCCCATCATGCTCATTTCAAATTCACTCTGCATCAAGTCAGCAAATTCTTCGCAGAGGCGATTGTTAATAGCACCGAAAATAATATCATCAACATAAATCTGCACTACTAACATTTCTTTGTTTTTCTTCTTTACAAACAATGTTGTATCTACATTTCCTCTAGAGAACTCATGATCTAGTAGAAATTTGCTAAGTCCTTCATACCAAGCTCTAGGTGCTTGTTTCAAACCATAAAGTGCTTTGTTTAGTTTATACACATGATTGGGGTATTGATGATTTTCAAAACCAGGAGGTTGTTCTACATACACCTCCTCATTAATATACCCATTCAAAAATGCACTTTTTACATCCATTTGAAATAATTTGAAATCTTTAGAGCATGCAAATGCTAGTAACAATCTAATTGCCTCAAGTCTAGCTACAGGAGCAAAGGTTTCATCAAAGTCTATACCTTCTTCTTGATTATAGCCCTTTGCTACTAGTCTAGCCTTGTTCCTAATTACAATTCCATTTTCATCAAGTTTATTTTTATATATCCATTTGGTACCTATTATTGAATATTCAGAGGGTCGTTCAACTAGGTTCCATACCTTGTTTCTAGTAAATTGGTTTAGTTCTTCTTGCATTGCATTTATCCAATTTACATCCTTTTCAGCTTCTTCTATGTGTTTAGGTTCAAAATGAGAGACAAATGCTAGATGATTATTTAGGTTCCTAAGAGATGCTCTAGTCCTAACAGGTTAAGATGGATCATCTAAAATTAATTCCTTAGGATGTCCATGAGCATACCTCCAAGCCTTAGTCAGCCCATGATCCACAATTGCCTCGTGGCTTGATGATGCATTTCCAATTAATTTTTGTTCATCTTCTTGTAATGTCATCTCATCAATCTTTTCTTCAAGAATTTCAGCATCATCATCAAGAACAACTCTCTTGCTAGAAGAGATATTACTAGTATCATAAAAAACAACATGTATAGACTCTTCAATAACAAGGGTTCTTTTATTAAAAACTCTATAGGCTTTACTTGTTGTAGAATACCCCAAAAATATACCCTCATCAGATTTAGAATCAAATTTACCTAAGTTATCCTTCCCATTATTATGAATGAAACACCTACATCCAAATACATGAAAATAGTTTACTTTGGGCTTTCTATTTTTCCAAAGTTCATAAGGTGTTTTCTTAATAATGGGTCTCAATAAAACTCTATTTAATATATGACACGATGTATTAATGGCTTCTCCCCAAAAATACTTAGGAAGGTTACTTTCACATAGCATGGTTCTAGCCATTTCTTCTAGGGTTCTATTCGTTCTTTCTACAACTCCATTTTGTTGTGGTGTCCTAGGTGCAGAAAAATTATGGGTTATCCCCTTTTTACTACAAAATTCATCAAATAGATGATTTTCAAATTCTGTTCCATGGTCACTTCTAATAGCTATGACTGAAGCATTTCTAGCATTAGTTACTTCCTCATGAAATTTCTTAAATACTGAAAATGCTTGATCTTTATGAGCTAAAAACATGATCCAAGTATATCTAGAAAAGTCATCTACAATAACAAGACCATATTTGTTTCCATCTAGACTTGTGGTTCTAGTTGGTCCAAATAGATCCATGTGTAGTAGTTCTAGAGGTCTAGAGGTAGAGACACAATTTATGGATTTAAAGGAGTTCCTTGATTGTTTGCCATATTGACAAGCTTCACAGATTTTATTTTTCTCAAATTTTAGTTTTGGCAAACCTATCACGGAATCTCTTTTAACTAGTTTTGATATTGTATCCATACTTGCATGACCTAACTTACGGTGCCATAACCAACTTGCATCATTATCTTTAGTATCATTAATAACTAAACAGGGGTTATGTTTGGCAAGATCCTCAAAATCTACTACGTACACATTGCCACGTCTAATTCCTTTAAATACTAAACTGTTGTCAATTGAGTTGGTTATGATGCATAAAGATGGTTTGAACAGAACTTCAAAACTTCTATCACACAATTGACTAATGCTAAGTAGGTTATGCTTAAGACCATCAACATATCGAACATTATCAATAAAGGTTGAAGGGGTGATTTGTACTTTACCTATACCAATGATGTGACCTTGGTTATTGTCTCCAAATGTCACAGCACCTCTCTTCTTAGGCTCAAGGGTGAAGAATTGGTCTTTATCACCCGTCATGTGTCTTGAGCAGCCAGTATCCAAGTACCAACAGTTTTTGTCGACCTTGGCTGCAAGACACTCCTACACAAGGAAATCATACAATTTTAGGTACCCAAGTTTTCTTGGGTCCTTCATGGTTAGTAATGTTGGTTCCTTTTGGAACCCAAACTCTTTTAATTTTTTCTTTAGTTTTTTCTTTTCTATGATCACACACATTAGCTTTATGTCCTATTGTTCCACAGCAAAAACAGGTTATTTTCTCAGTTTTGCTTTCTCCTGCTTTTACAAAGAAATTACTAAGGAGCTTTTGCTTATTTTTAGATTTATACCCTAAACCAGCTCTATTGAACACTGCTCGTTGACTATTAAGTATCATTTCCAATTTTTCAGAGCTATATGTAAACTTTTCAACAAAAGGTTTGTACTTTTCAAGTTCTAGTGCCAACTTTTGTTTTTCTGTTTTTAGTACATTTAAGTCTTTTGTGAAATTACCTCCAATAGTTTGTTTATCCTTTTTAAGTTCAGAAATTTTCTTGGTTAGTTTTTCGTTATCTTTAATTAGGGTATTAGTTTTTTGAATTAACATTTGGTTGCTTGTCTTAAGTTCTAAATTTTTTTTAGTGATAAAATCCTTATCCTTAACTAATTTATCGTATTTATGGAGGTGAGATTGATTGGTTAGTTTTAGCTCTTTATTCTTAAGTCTTATTGTCTTATATTCATCCATTAATTCATTAAACGCATCATATAACTCATCAAAGGTAAAATCTAAATGCGTTTCAGATGTTACCTCATTTTCGTTTGCCATAAAGCATAGATTGGCCTTTTCTTCTTGTTCCTCATCCGAAGATGATGATGATGTATCGGAGTCCGATAGGGTGGAGACGAGGACCTTCTTTTTCTTGTACTTGCTGGTCTTCTTGAGCAAAGGACATTCTGCTCTGAAGTGTCTCGGCTTCTTACATTCGTAGCATCCGATTCCCTCATTTTTCCTTTTCTTACCTTTATCCTTGTGATAGGAACTTGAGGGGCCTCTCCTTTGATGAAAGGACTTCTTCCGGTTGATGAATCTACGGAATTTTCTTACAAGAAGAGCCTCATCATCCTCTCCCTCATTGTTTTCCTCTTCACTGCTGTTGCTGTAAGATAAATCTTTGTTAGTAGAAATAGATTTGAGGGCTATTACCTTTTTCTTGTGAGAGGACTCTTCTTCAATGTGTTGTTTCATTGTTAGCTCATGCATCATGAGGGATCCAAGTAGCTCCTCGAGTGGCAGCTTATTTAAGTCCTTGGCTTCTTGGACTGCCGTTACCTTGGCTTTCCATGATCTTGGCAAACAATGAAGAATCTTCCTGACAAGGTCACTGTTAGTATAATTTTTGCCAAGGCTTTTTAGGCCATTGACAATATCAGTAAATCTAGTAAACATGCAAGTGATTGTTTCATTGGAATCCATCTTAAATAATTCATACTTATGAACTAATATATTAATTTTAGACTCTTTTACTTGATTTGTGCCCTCGTGGGTCACTTCAAGTCTATCCCAAATCTCTTTTGCAGAATTGCAAGTAGAGACTCTATTGAATTCATTTTTATCTAAAGCACAATAAAGCACATTCATTGCTTTGGCATTTAGTTATGCTTTCTTTATATCATTGTCATCCCAATCCTTTTCAAGTTTGGGTATAGTAACACCCTCTACAAAAATTAATGGGATGTATGGTCCATTAAGTATGGTGGTCCACATCTCATAGTCTTATGCTTGGATAAATATTCTCATCCTAGCCTTTCAATATGAGTAGTCGGATCCATTAAAGAATGGAGGTCTATGGGTGGACTGGCCCTCAATATGAGAAGATCCAAATGGGGTTATCATTTTGATCTTTTACTCTTTTGGTAAAAGAGTTCCGGCTCTGATACCACTTGTTGCCCAGATAGACAACCCAAGAGGGGGAGGGTGAATTGGGTTTTTAAATAATTATTGCAATTAAACGCTTTGTGAGTAACTAATTAAATCTTTTCCGAGTAGATTAATTAGATGCTATATGCAGTGGATGAAGGGAAAGTAAGAGACAATAAAGCAATCACGAACACAAGCAAATTTATTGTGGTTCGGAGCTAACCCTTGCTCCTACGTCCACTCTCCAAGCCTCACTTGGGAATTCACTATAACCCCTCGGATTACAGCCGATTGTTTTATAAGTTCACAACCCAACTTGTTGTTTTACGAGATCACAACGAACTCGGTCGGTTTTCTCAGGCTCACCGACTAGAACTACCCGATGGTTTTTCCGGGATCACAATCCAACCCTTACACCGTTGGTTTCAACCTAGGCTCACCAACAAACCTTAACACCCTTGATTCAATCCCCTGATTGAATCAAGTAAGAAACAAATGGTTTGAAAAACAAACAGAAAAAGAAAGCTTCTTAACAACCAGATATTCAGTGATTAATAACAAGAGAGAAGTTAAGAGCCCTCAAACAGATTTATGAAGAAGTAGAGGAGGGCTTCTCGAACTCGGGGTCTCCTTTTGAATGTCTCGAAGACCTGATGACTGACGGAGACTTCTTGAATGCTGGAAAGAGTTGGTTGGATGGAGTTTAATGCCTCTCTTCCTTCTTTCACATGTATTCCCTTTGAAATCCTTTGGTAGGTGGAGATTACTTGTTTTCTTTGAATGGAATGTTACTTCTCTACCTTGCTACCGTTCTCTATGGCTATTTAAGCCATTCCCCACGAAAACTAGCCGTTAGACCCAATATTCTAGCCGTTCTGCACATTCTGCAACTCCTGACAATGTTTCCGTTGGGATCGGAGTCGACTCGCGTGATCTGGAGTCGACTCGCCTGTTGTAGGAGTCGACTCATGCTTTTCTGGAGACGGCTCGGCAACTGTTCTGGATTTGAATTAAAGTGCAGTCTTGCCTTGGAGTCGACTCAACTGAACCTGGAGTTGACTCGCCAATGTCTGGAGCTGACCTGGCATTTTTGGAGACGACTTGTTCCAAGGAATTCAGGGATCTCTCTTTCAAGTTTGCTCACTCGAGTCGACTCGGATATTCTGGCAGTCGACTCGCCAATCAGAGCCCGAAATTTCGATCTTCCGTCTGTTGACTTGTGCCGTCTCGGAGTCGACTCGAACTGTCTCGGAGTCGACTCGGCTCTCAGAGAAGAAAATTTAGTCTTCTGTCTTTGGGGTCGCGCTGCCTTGGAGTCGACTCGAACTGTCTTGGAGTCGACTCGCCTCTCAGAGATGAAAATACCGTCTTCTGTCTTTGGGGTTGCGCTGTCTTGGAGTCGACTCGGACTTTGTGGGAGTCGACTCGGCTCTCAGTGTCCGAAATTTGCTCTCTGACTTTTGCCTTGTATTACTCTGGGAGTCGACTCTCGCTTCCTTAGGAGTCGACCTGCCAACCATCGGAGTCGACTCGAGTTCTTCGGGAGTCGACTCGGCTCTCAGAGTCCAAAATAGCTTTTCTGTATTTCTGTCTGTTACTTCCTGGAGTCGACTCGTACTATGCTGGAGTCGACTCGGCAAGCATCGGAGTCGACTCGCGCTCTTCAGGAGTCGACTCGTTGACAGGTTCTGAGATGAATCTTTCTGTCCGGCTAAATGTTCTCAGTCGGAGTCGACTCGTAATTTACAGGAGTCGACTCGAGCCTGTGCCAGTGCTTCTGATATGCTTGGAGTCGATCGTAATCTTCCGGAGTCGACTCGAGACTCAGACTTTGGTTCAAATTGAATTCTTTACTTATCCAAAATGTATTGAACCAAATCTTGAGACACTTAGCCATAAATTTACAAGTATTTGACTGAAACACTAGATTGAATTCATTAGTATAACATAAGATATACTCAAATGCTTTGAGCTCATCAAAATCAAATAGGGTTATAATCAATCACTCTACACGGGTGGTTCTAGTCGGTGAGCCTGTGAAAACCGATCGAGTTCATTGTGATCTCGAGAAAACAAAAAGTTGGGTTGTAAGCTTGGAAAACAACCGGCTGTAATCCTAGGGGTTATAGTGAACTCCCAAGTATTGCTTGGGGAGTGGACGTAGGAGCAAGAGTTAGCTCCGAACCACTATAAAAATTCTCTTGTGTTTGCAGTAGTTATTTGTCTCTTCCACTTCTCTCATTCAGCAATCATCTTAATCTGCTTGCATTAGATTTGATTAATTTTCAATTAATTTTTATTTGGTTAATAATTTATTAAAACCCAATTCACCCCCCCTCTTGGGTTGTCTCCTTGGGCAACATATTTAATACATGATCTCTTATGAAGTGATGTCTTATCTCAATATGTTTTGCTCTAGAGTGTTGAATTGGATTGTTAGTTAGATTTATGACACTTGTGTTGTCACAGTTTATGAGAATCTTATTTTGTTTAATGCCATAGTCTTCAAATTATTGCTTAATCCATAAAATTTGAGCATAACAACTTCCGGCAGCAACATATTCAGCTTCAGTTGTAGATAGTGCAATCGAGTTTTGTTTCTTGCTAAACCAAGAGATTAAGTTTTTTCCTAAGAACTAACACGACCCGCTGGTGCTCTTTCTATCAAGTTTACAACCAGCAGAATCTGAATCAGTGTATCCTATTAGATTTATGTTTGATTTATTGGAGTACCATAAGCTTACATCTTTTATTCCTATTAGATATTTAAAAATTGTCTTTACTGCGGTTAGGTGTGATTTCTTAGGATTAGATTAATATCTAGCACACATGCATACGCTAAACATGATATCAGGTCTACTTGCTGTAAGATATAATAATGATCCTATCATATCTCTATACAGCTTTTGATCTATGGACTTACCTGATTCATCTTTGTCAAGCTTGCATGATGAGCTCATGGGAGTGCCAATTGATTTGTTTCCATCCATATCAAACTTTTTTAACATTTCCTTGATGTATTTAGCTTGATTGATGAAGATTTCCTCCTTAGATTGTTTGATTTGAAGTCCGAGGAAGTAGTTCAATTCTTTCATCATGCTCATCTCAAACTCACTCTGCATTAACTTAGCAAATTCGTCGCAAAGACAATTGTTAGTAGCACCAAAAATTCTATCATCTACATATATCTGCACTACTAATATATCTTTATTTTTCCTTTTCAAGAACAAGATTGTGTCAACATTTCCTCTAGAGAATTCATGATCTAATAGAAATTTGCTAAGTCTTTCATACCATGCTCTAGGGGCTTGTTTTAGACCATAAATTGCTTTATTTAGTTTGTAAACATGGTTGGGGTATTAATGATTTTCAAAACCAGGAGGTTGTTCTACATATACCTCTTCATTAATGTACCCATTTAAGAAAGCACTTTTTACATGCATTTGAAATAACTTGAAATTTTTGAAACAAGCAAATGCTAGTAACAATCTGATTGCCTCAAGTCTAGCTACAGGAGCAAAGGTTTCATCAAAATCTATACCTTCTTCGTGATTATATCCCTTTGCTACTAATCTAGCCTTGTTCCTGATCACAACTCCATTTTCATCAAGTTTATTTTTATACACCCATTTAGTTCCAATAACTGAAAATTTAGAGGGTCTCTCAACAAAATTCCATATATTGTTTCTTGTAAATTGGTTAAGTTCCTCTTGCATAGAATTTATCCAATTTACATCACTTTCGACCTCATCAATGCTTTTAGGTTCTAGATGTGAAACAAATGCGAGATGATTATTTAAATTCCTAAGGAAGGCTCTAGTCCTAATAGGCTGAGATGGATCATCTTGAAATAACTCCTTAGGATGACCATGAGCATACCTCCAAGCCTTAGTAAGTCCATGTTCAGCCATTACCTCTTGGCTTGTCGAAGTTTCTTCAATTTGCTTTGATTCATCTTCTTGTAAGATCATATCTTCCATCTTTTCTTCAATTATTCCTACATCATCATCAAGTACTATCCTCTTGCTTGAGGAAGCATCATTAGATTCATCAAAAATAACATGAATGGATTCTTCAATAATAAGGGTTCTTTTGTTGAAAACTATATAAGCTTTACTTGATGTAGCATATCCCAAAAAGATACCTTCATCTGATTTGGAATCAAATTTACCTAGGTTATCTTTGTCATTATTATAAGTAAAACACCTACACCCAAATACATGAAAGTAGCTTACTTTGGGCTTCCTATCTCTCCAAAGTTCGTAAGGTGTTTTCTTAATAATTGGTCTTAATAAGACTCTATTTATTATATGACATGCCGTGTTAATAGCTTCTTCCCAAAAATACTTTGGAAGATCACTTTCACACAACATGGTCCTAGCCATTTCCTCTAGAGTTCTATTCTTTTTTTCCACAACTCCATTTTGCTGTGGTATCCTAGGTGCAGAAAAGTTATGAGTTATTTTCTTTTTACTACAGAATTCATCAAATAGATGATTTTCGAATTCCGTTCCATGATCACTCCTAATTGCTATAACTGAACTATTTTTTGTATTTGTTACTTTCTTATGAAATTTCTTAAAAACTGAAAATGCTTCATCCTTATGAGCTAAAAACATGACCCAAGTGTATCTAGAGAAATCATCTACTATGATAAGTCCATATTTGTTTCCACCAAGGCTGGTAGTCCTAGTAGGTCCAAAAAGATCCATATGAAGTAATTCAAGGGGTCTAGAAGTAGAAACATAATTTATAGATTTAAAAGAGCTTCTAGATTGTTTGCCAAATTGACATGCTTTACAAATCTTGTTTTTCTCAAATTTCAGCTTAGGCAAACCAATCACGCAATCTCTTTTAATTAATTTGGATAACGTGTCCATACTTGCATGACCTAATTTACGATGCCATAACTAACTTGCCTCACTTGGCTTAATATCGTTAGCTACTAAGCAATGGCTGTTTTTAGCAAGATCATCAAGATCTACTACATAAACATTATGATAAGTACTAAATAATGTATAAATTAACCTACTTTACCTAGCACTTATTATTATTTTTATGCAGAAACGTTGGATTTAAACATAGGAAAATGTGTTTCATTTATCATTAGACAAATTATTCAAGCTTGATTGATTTTTTTTATAGTCTAATGTGTGCAGGTCGAGTCACCCCATTCACGAATTAGTCCCAATCAGTTCCATGTGTGGATTGCTTTCTTCTACATGTGCATGAAGCTATCCATTCCTTTGTCCACGTCATATTTCCCCGTGTGCACCAAGCTTCCCAACCTAGCAAAACAGAGGCCTCTCCCATTTTCTCCACGTGTCCAAACTTCCTCTATTTCAGATTCAGGACCAAGCCCTTCCAACCTACCCAAGTGGACCCCAACCACCTTTCAAAACAAATAATAATAATAAAAATAAAAAATATATATATATAAAATATATAAATATATATAATAACTCTCACGCATTCATCTCCCACATCATATTTACTTTCTTCCCCTCCTTGTTTTGGAACGTACCCAGTGATCCCCTCCGCATCCTTCCCCGCGCGATCAAAGGAATTCCTCCCAGCATCATCGGCTTCTCCTAATCCTCCCAGATCACTCCCTTCCGTTTACAGCCGCAGCATCCCAGACCGGCCTTTTGTCCTAGCACGTTCACAGTAGGAAAAAATCTCCACTGTTCATCTTCTTCCTCCCGCGGTGGATCACGGCCGAGAATCGAGTTGCCACCCGACGACTCTCTCGTTTCAGCCACGAGTCCCACGCGGTGCAGCCAGCGACCGGATCTCCCGCCTCTTCTTCCGCCCGTGACGCCTCCGACCCAGCAATCGCCCAGCACCCGAGCATCTACGACGTCTTCCCTTTTGGATTCATTCCTAGCACCAAGCCGTGATCGGCTCCCAACAGCTGGTAACCCAGCTCGGCATCCATCTCCAGCTCTGTCCCCGTCTTCTCCGAGATCCAGACATTCCGCATCAGCCTCCCATCGATCCCGCGGCCATCTCATCTTCTTCCGTCCACCTCCCATCGATCCAGTGGCCAGCTCCATTTCCGGCCATCTACAATCAATCCGGCGCACCACGAATCACTCCCAAGATCCAGCCATTCCATGGATTAACGCCCTTCATCCTCTATAAAAGGAGGAGGGTGGCCATCGGCTTGGGGGGAGCTCGGGGAGAAAACAGGGGAGATCCCCTGTTTCGGTGAAAAGAAGAAGAAAGCCGAGACGGAGAGAAAAAGAAATAAAAAAAAAAGAGAAAGGGGGGGGGAAGAGAATAGTTTTGGATATTTTGGGAATAATGGGAAGTGATCAATTTCATTTGAAGATGGGAGGTCGTCCGGAAGCCATGCTCGGCTAAACGTCTAGTCTAGGGCTGGATGAAGCCCTAGCAATATATCAGGGCATTGTAGTTCTTATTTTCTTTATTATTTTGGAGCTTGTTTAAATTCTTGTCTTCAATGAAATATTTTTTTTATGATATTTAAATCTTGAGCATGCCATTTACTATTCATATTTGCTAAAGTTCTAAGATGATCCATGCCTAGGAAGATGAGGTGTGCTGCACCCTAGGTTAGACACTTCATGCTATACCTAAGATGGATCTTCCTAAACCTCTTTATGTTTTTATTTTAAAAGGCTTGTAGCCAATTTGCATGCCTCTCCAAAAGATAAGAAAAATTAAGAATACAGTCCCTAGTGCAATGCTACACGGTGGATTCCAAATCCTAGATCCATCTACTTTGATAAATTTCAATTCGTACTCATAGATTAATTTAGTTAAATCAAGTTAGCAAATTCTTCTTTTTGATTTATTATTAAAGAAAAATAACTAGTCTCCAATCATTGTGGACCGACACCCGTAATCACTATCCTACATGATATGTGCTATTGCGTGGTTTACTTTTCAAAATTGAAAGAACCGATCAATTTTTGGCGCCGTTGCCGGGGATTGCTAGCATATTTATTTTCCTATCATTAAAAAAAATTTAATTAATTAAAAAAACTTTCAAAAAATATATATATATCTAAAATAAAATAAAAAAATTATTTTCTATTATTGTTACTTTTTTTAATCTCCTTTTTCTCTTCTACTATTTTTTTTTTAATTTTTCTTTTGGTCTTATTTGATCAGGAATCGAAGAGGAGATCTGGGCTATCAAAAAGGAATGCTATAGAGGAATCGAAGAGGAGATCTAGGCTATCAAAAAGGAATGCTGTAGAGGTTTGCTAAAAAAAATTTAAATTATTGGGAAAATTTCCTTTGGTAACCTCAAAACCTTTCTTATTTAAATTAATAATTAGCTTAAAATTTTGTGATGATTGTTTGATTTTAATTTCAGCAAAAGTGTGAATGCATGCTTGATACACATACACAAATTAATCCGCACATAGTAAGGGCAATCACCCCAACAAGATAAGAGCCGGATTTCATCACCGGATTTTTGCCCAACTTCGGTGAACTCAATCTCACATAGTGTCACTTTAATTAAAATCAATTAGACATTGGCTCCTAGGGACATTCGAGCTCAATAGGACGAAGATCACCGAAAGTTGCACCAATTTCGCTCTGTGGCTTAGTTGATGTCTAGGCAAGCTTTGTCCCTATAAGGAAGACAGTTCATCTGTTCGAGGCAAGTGGGTTTTAAGTGGGACCTTTGCAAACGCATCGTGACCCCTCCACTTACCTGCGAGCTTACCTGGTCAATCTCGGTTCATTAGACCGGATTGGAGGCTTAGGTGCCCTTTTCAAACCAGTTAGGAGCTGTCTAGTGATTTTAGGACAAATACAAGGATTGATGTGTTTATCTTTTATTGCATGCTTGACTGATCAAGTACTAGTGTATGCAAGGGAGTCGTTCTAGAGTACGTGACCTATTACCTAATGACCCTGAAATAGAACGGACCCTTAGGAATATTCGAGCTGAGATCAGAACATTAGAATCATCCCCACCTCCTGAGATGGCTGAAGAACAACCCAAACTCCTGAGGAAGTACTTTACTCCCACCATTTATACTTCCCCATCTTGCACTCGATTACCTGAGGTAGCAGCTGTGCAATATGAAATAAAGTCTAGTGTGATCCAAATGCTTCCATCTTTTTATGGGCTCACCAACGAAGAACCATATAAACACCTAGATGAAGTTCTTGAGATTTGCACCACTTTCAAGATTCAGAACTTCACTGATGATGCTTTGAAACTTAGATTATTTCCCTTCTCCCTTAAAGATAGAGCCAAACAATGGCTGAATTCTTTAGAAGCCAACTCGATTCGTTCTTGGGATCAAATGCAACAAGAATTCTTAAAAAAATACTTTTCCATTGGAAGAACGAACCAGTTTAGACGTGCCATCACAAACTTCTCCCAAACTGAGGGAGAAGAATTTCATGAAACTTGGGAGAGATTTCGGGACCTAATCCGTAAATGCCCACATCATCAAATACCTAAATGGCAGCTAGTGCAATATTTCTATGACGGATTGACTGAACGAAATCGTCAGATGATTGATGCCGCATGCGGGGGGACATTCATGCTTCAAAATGAGCATGAAGCATGGCAATTATTTGAAAATCTAAATGAAAACTCCCTCCACCATGCTTCCTGTTCTCGTCAAGTACCCCTGAGTTCTCAAAGAAAAGGGACCATTTGTGAAATAAGTCATTCTATGGACCTGTCTAGCAAGGTAGATGCATTGTTCCATAAGATTGACCAACTAATGATAGGTGGGCATTACATAAACTCTTCTCAAGCACAAGTGTGTACTATCTGTTCTAGCCCATCCCACCCTATTCATGAGTACCCTTCAGCGCCCCAATTTTCCGAACTCGTGCAAGAACACATCAATGCTGCTCAAACACTGCCTAGACCGGGTAATGACCCATTTTCCAATACATATAACCCGGGATGGCGAAATCATCCAAACTTTTCTTGGAAGCAGTAAGCTTCGAACACAGCCCAACCCTATTCCCAAAATTTTCAAAATCCTCAGAATTTTCAAACCCAACAAAATATTCATCCCTACCGTCCCTCGACTCAATTTCAACATACTTCTCCTCCACCCCAAAGAAACACAGCCTTTGAGGAGAAAGTGTCGAACGCCCTTCAAGGTTTGGAAACCATTACACAATTGGTGCACTTTCACACGCAATCCATCGTCAAGCTAGAATCCCAAATGGGGCAACTAGCTAATGCACTGAACAAGCGAGAGGAAGGAAAGCTTCCAAGCTAACCACTAAGTAATCCTAGGCGACAATACATGGCTCAAAAAAATCAATTAAATGCAATTCATCATGAACAAGCCAATCTTTGACTACCCTAAAGAGTGGACGTGTAGTAGACAATAAGATTGGGGAGGACAACAATAAGAAAGATGAAGAAGAGGATAGAAATGTGTCAAATAAAAATCTAAAACCTTCTTCTTCTTCAGCTAGTCCACCTTCTGCCAAAACTCATATCCCAAAGGCCCCATTTTCTGAAGCTCTTAATCCACCCTCTCCCTTTGGAAAAAAAGGAACTTCACTAGAGGAAATGATAGAGGTTTTCAAACAAGTGAAAATCAACCTTCCGCTTCTTGATGCTATTAGACAAGTTCCCTCCTATGCCAAATTTCTCAAAGACCTTTGTACACAATGTTAGAAACCCGCCCATGCCGCAGAAAATTTCAAAAATTTCAGATGCAGCGGAAGAGGCATGCGCGGGATCAACCGTTCATCGTATGAACGTTGTTTAAAACCGTTCGTAGATAGATAAGGATTAAAAACTTTCTAAAAATATTAGAAGATCAGATCTTCACCTTGTGCGGGTAGATGATCACCGCAAACTGATGATCGTGGTTTTGGATGAAGGTTCGCTTGAAGCCGTTCAAGTGTCCGGCCTCTACGGGCATCCACACGAAGCAGGAACCGATCCAAGCTTTCTATCTCCCCGGGATGCTAGCACCCTTTCAGAGATAACTTTGATGGCTGATGTTCTCCCTCTTAATCAACCCTTGATTGTGCTTGGGAGGAGGAGGAAGAAGGATGAAGAGAGGAAGAAGATCAAAGCCCCTGCAGCCTTCTTTCTTTTCCTTGCATTGGAAGGAAGAAGGGAGGAGGAAGAGGCCACCAAATAATCTTCCCTTGCTTTCCTTTGCTTGCGGCTGAACCAAGGAAAGGGGAGGAGAGGGGTCCACGAATTGGAGAGGGAGAGGGCTTCAATGATCCCTAGGTCAGCCCCCACGCCTCCTCTTAAATAGCATGTGGAGCTCCTACTTTGTAGGAGCTCCTTGATAAACTTCTAAGAGGGGCGCCGGCCCCCTCTTCTTTGCCGCACCAAGCAAGGAAAAGGAGGAGGGGCGTGTGCCCCTCCTTCATGGTTAACCTAATCCTCCTTTAAGGAGGATTAGAAAGGTCACTCATGGTTAGGTCCTAATCTAATTAGGCTTGGACCAAGGGTGAACCAATTTGGGTTTAATCTAGTTAAGTCCTAATCCAATTAGAACTTAATGAACCATGACTCAATTGACCCCTTCAATCCTAATCCAAAATTAGGAGTCTTGTTGATTCATTAGATTAATAATTAATTAGGACTTAAGAAATCCTAATCCAATTAGAACTTATTTAATTTTGGTCCTAATCCAATTAGGACTCTAATTTGAATCCGAAGTCCTAATCCGATTAGGACTCTAGGAATCCTATTCCAAGTAGGAATCCAATTTTAATTCAAAATTCCTAATCTCATTAGGATTGTAGAAATCCTACTCCAAGTAGAAATTCCAGTCCTACTCCAACTAGGATTCTCAGTCCTAATCCAATTAGGACTCTAGAAATCTTACTCGAAGTAGGTTTTGTGTTTAAGTCCAATTAATTAATTCCATTGTTCCTTCTTCAACTGATTATCAATCGAATTGATTACTTGTGATTTCTAATCACGATTCAACCATCGGATCGGTCAATACTTCTAATGTGTGTGACCCCATAGGTTCTATTCTGACTGGTAGTGAGATATATAATGATCTCTATCACAATATCATTGAAAACTCCTTTCAATGGATTGGAACGATTCCAACTCTACTCATTAGGGTTTATCAATCATCGAGATAATCCCTGTGAGTCCCACCATCCACCAGTGACACCTAGCAGCATGTAGTGGCTGCCCAGTAGAATAGAATGATGAACCTCTAGGTGCAGTTATCATGTGATACAGTCCTTCTATCATGGATCCCTACAAGACGGAGGTCATGGATAACTCGTCAAACCCCTTCGTCTGTCATATGTCAAGATTTATTCGACTTAAGTTCGAGAGCGGAGAACTCTTTCTCCACTGTGCAATCTGCCCCGGCCGAGGTCTTACGAACTCAATCTTATAAATTACATAGGATCTCTCCTTATCTATCAAGGTCGATAGATTCCTTGTAGATGCATACCCTACTCCTACAGTGAACCTACTGCAGCCAATCTACACTGCATGGACCCATATGGCTAGAGACCATGTATTTGTGCAGTCAAACTACAATAACCTTACTGTGAGTAGCCGAAGCATCGCAGGTCAAATGACCAGTCATACTACTGCAACATCAAGCAAGTCACTGACGAGTGGATAGACATCCAAGTGACTTCTTGTCTTGGTCACGCTCAGTACCCTTGTTCTTAACAAGCACCTGCACTATTACTTCAGTGTCGCCACACTGTGGACTCGAGTCTCGTCCATCCATAAGGAAAACAATGTGTGCACTGATCGGATCGATCACCGTCCTTGTGATGATCCATTGATCAGGAGCATTCAGAAATTAATCACCAATGATGCATGGCTCAAATTCTTAACTCTTAAGAATACGCATCATCATCTTATTAATTCTTGGACGATTCATAGACACATAAACAATATGAATAAAAAGATGTCTTTTATTTATTCAATAATAAATAGTCAAGTACAAAATTATGTTCCTAGAATTAACAATGTGTCAGCCAGATTGGCTTCTAGGGCATACATCTAACAATCTCCCACTTGCACTAAAGCCAATTGGTCATATATCTTAGGCCCATCTTCTCAAGGTGGGCTTCAGTCTTTTGCTGACTCAGCTGCTTAGTGAATGGGTCTGCTACATTGTCCGCGGAGCCTACTCTCTGCATCTCGACATACTTCTTCTCCACATAGTCGCGTATGAGGTGGAAGCGCCGCTCTGATGATCCTCAAAAAACCAAGAATAAATCTTTAGTTCTTCTCAAGTACTTAAGAATATTCTTCACAGCTGTCCAGTGTTCTTCACCTGGATTCGACTGATATCTGCTTGTGACACTCACAGCAAGGGCTATATCAGGTCGTGTACATAGCATGGCATACATGAGGCTCCCTATTGCTGATGCATAGGGGATCTTGCTCATGCGTTGAATCTCTTTAGATGTGTTGGGGCACATCTTCTTGGAGAGATGAATTCCATGCCTTAGGGGTAAGAGACCCCTTTTAGAGTTTTCCATGCTGAACCTTTTCAACACTTTCTCTATGTACATCTTCTGTGATAGGCCAAGCATCCTTTTAGATCTATCTCTATAGACTTTTATTCCCAAAATATAGGATGCTTTCCCAAGGTCTTTCATGGAGAATTCTTTTGACAACCAGACCTTGACCGAGGTTAGCATGGGAATATCATTCCCTATCAGGAGGATGTCGTCCACGTACAGTACGAGAAACACGACAGCACTCCCACTAACCTTTTTGTAAACACATGGTTCCTCTTCATTTTTGATGAAATCAAACGTTTTGATTGCGTCATCGAAACGAGTGTTCCAACTTCGAGATGCTTGCTTTAGTCCATAGATGGACCTTTGCAGCTTGCAGACCTTGTGATCTCCATCACTGGAAGTGAAACCCAAAGGTTGTTCCATATAGATATCTTCATCAAGATATCCATTCAGGAAAACAGTTTTCACATCCATCTGCCAGATTTCATAATCATGAAATGCTGCAATGGCAAGCAATGTTCGGATGGATTTTAGCATGGCTACAAGTGAAAATGTCTCCTGATAGTCAATGCCTTCGCGTTGACTATACCCTTTCGCCACTAGCCTTGCTTTATAGGTCTCTACCTTTCCATCCAAATCTATCTTTCTTTTGTAGATCCATTTACATCCAATAGGTACAATACCTTCTGGTGGATCTACTAGGGTCCAGACTTGGTTGGAATGCATGGAGTCTAACTCTGACTTCATAGCTTCCAGCCATTTCTCGGAATCGATATCAGATATCACCTCGTTGTAGGTTTTGGGATCCTGTATGTGATCCCTATCTCCCACTAGGAACATTTCCTCGGTATCCTCTTCTAGTATACCTAAGTATCTATCGGAAGGATGGGAGACCCTACTAGATTTGCGAGGTGGTTGAGGGACCTCGTGTACTGGCCCTGTATGAATGGGTTCGATAGGATCCATGACTCGTTGCTTTTCAGAGACTTTCTCTTCAAGCTCAGTTTTCCTCCCACTGCCTTTATCAAGGATAAACTGTTTTTCCAAGAAGATGGCGTGACGTCTCACAAACACCTTGTGATCCTCTGAGACGTAAAAATTGTATCCTAATGACTCTTTAGGATATCCTATAAAACGAGCACTTATGGTCCTAGCCTCTAGTTTGTCCGCCTATAGTCTTTTGACGTGGGCCGGACATCCCCAAATCTTGAGATGACCAAGACTTGGTTTCTTACCATGCTATATTTCATACGGTGTGGTAGGAACGGATTTAGAGGGAACTCTATTCAGTAGATATACTGCGGTAAGTAAGGCATCTCTCCAAAGAAATATTGGTAGATCAGTGAAGCTCATCATGGACCGGATCATATCCAATAGAGTATGATTTTCTCCTCTCTGACACCCCGTTGAGTTGTGGTGTACCCGGAGGTGTCCACTGTGAGACTATGTCGTTTTCCTTGAGATAGTTTCGGAATTTTCCACTAAGGTATTCTCCTCCTCGATCTGATCGAAGAGCCTTAAGAGGTTTTTTCAGTTTGTTTTTCTACTTCATTTCTGAACTCTTTAAACTTTTCAAAAGATTCAGATTTGTGTCTCATAAGATACACGTACCCATATCGTGAATAATCATCGGTAAAGGTAATGAAGTACGAATAACGTCTCCTGGCTCGCACATCGAATGGGCCACATACATCTGTACGTACTGAGGATGATAATGTTATTTTGATGATTAACACAACCATTGAGGCCATATCAAATTAGAAATGCAAATTAACTCGATACATCATTGATAAATGGCACACCCTTGATACACTCATGATACATTAGGACTATATGGTCAAAACCACTCTCAAGAATTGATAAACGAGATAAAATTTGTAATAGAGAATGGTAGAAAGCTTAAGAATCCATTTTGGCAAAGTTTCACGTTAAAAATACCTAAAAGGATAATTCGGTAATTTCAACTATTAAGGGTATGAAACTCTATTGTGCCTTGCATCGTAATTTGCTTGAAATATCATATTGTTGTTTCAATGTGCATAACTAACCTTCAAAGTGCAGAAAAACATGGTTAGAGTCGACCCCAATTAGTTTGGAGTCGATCCCGATACATTTGGCACGCCTTGGAACGAAGTGGCACGCCTTTGGAACACTTGGCACAGAGTAGGAGTCGACCCTAGAAGAGATGGAGTCGACCCTGGCACGTTTTAGAAATATTCTGGCACATTCTAGTACTTATGGCATGGATGAACAGTACTTGGGTCGACCCAAGTGAAAGTTGAGTCGACCCCATCTTCAAGCCTCAAGAAAACAAGTCTCTGAAATCTCTGAGAGGATCGACCCCAATGAAACTTGAGTCGACCCCACCTTGAGTCGACCCAACCTTGAGTCGACCCAAAAAGAGTTGACTCGACCCAAGTGAAGGAAGGCTGAAATACAAGGTTCTGTATTTTCTGAGAGGGCCGACCCAAGAAAAGCTTGAGCTGACCCAAGTCTGATGAACAGTGGTTTGGGTCGACCTCAGAAAAGTTTGGGTCGACCCAAGCACGGGCAGAAGCATAACGGCTAGTTGTGCAGAAGTGCTTTTTGGACTCCCAACGGCTATAAACGGCTAGTTTCTTCAATCCAACGGTCAGGAAGGACTATTTGGAGGTTGGAGAAGTATTTAAGAGGGAGTATTCATCAGAGGAAGTAAGCTTTGGAAAATACATCAAGTGCATTCAAGAGAAAACCCTAGCAAGGCAAGCTTCATTCAATTGCTTCATTCAAAGAGCCAAAAGAAAGTGGTTGAGCAGATTCCAAGAGACATTAAGAGCTCCACCAATCCTTGAAGAGTGAAGCAATCTTGACAAAGAAGAGAAGAGCCTTATTAAAGGGATAACTATATTCTAAACTCTTCTTTGTAGCTCATAATTATTTTATTTGCTCATTTAGGAGCTTTAGTTCCTTGTTATTTATTCTTGTTGTAAGGTTTGTTGGTAAGCCCGTAAAACCAACATTGTAGGTTGTTGGTAAGTCCGTAAAACCAATGTAGGTTGTTGGTAAGCCCGTAAAACCAACGTAGGTTGTTGGTCAACCCGTAAAACCAACGTAGGTTGTTGGTAAGCCCGTAAAACCAACGTAGGTTGTTGGTAACCCCGTAAAACCAACGTTAGGTTGTTGGTGAGCCCGCAAAACCAACGTAGGTTATTGGTGATCCCAGAAAACCAAATTGTAAAGGTTTTGGATTGTGAGCCCGGAAAACAATCCTACTGTAATCCGAGGGGTTATAGTAAAATTCCCAAGAGAATGCTTGGGAAGTGGACGTAGGTGCCTTGGGGTGCACCGAACCACTATATATCGTTGTGTTTGTGTTGTGCTCGTTCTTATGCTTATTCTTGCATTATCTTTCATCTTTGCTCTAGTTTAATTCATTCAAATAATTTAAGAAAGCATCCACCGCACTTAACTAAGAAAACTTTTTAAAACATCAAAAATTTAGAATAACCCAATTCACCCCTCCTCTTGGGTTGTCACCTTGGGCAACAAGTGGTATCAGAGCAGGTGCTCTATAATTTCTTGCCTTGTGACTTTGACCTAACCGTCAAAGAGCCAAAGATCATGACAACTCAAATAGATAGTTTTCTAGGAGAGGGACAATTAATTGATAGACCTCCACTATTTAATGGTATAAACTACACACATTGGAAAGCACGCATGCGCATTTTCATTCAAGCACATGACTACGATTTATGGAGTATCATAGTGAATGGGCTACATACAAATGCTAATTATGATAAGAAAAATGGCTCAGCAAAATGCAAAAGCCATGAATATTCTATATTGTGCATTAGATGATAATGAACTTAATAACATATCTTTTTGCATAACTGCTGAGGAAATATGGAGTATGCTTGAAGTTAAATATGAATGCACTAATATTTCTAGTGAATTTGAAACTAGCTCCGAAGAAGAAGAGCAGCAAACTGAAATTGAAAATCTATGCTTTGTGGCACATGAAGATGAGGTATGTACTCGAATACAAAGTGATTTCTCATTCAAAAATTAAGTACATACTGAAGCTCAATCTGATTTTACATTTGATGAACTTCATGATGTATTTTCTGATTTATACTTAGAATACAAGAAGCTTAATTTAAAGAATAAGAAGCTTAGTTTAAAGAATAAAAAGCTACATCTAAAAATGTTAGAAGAAAGAAATTCTACTGCTGAAATGAAAGACAAATTAAATTCTGAGAATGAACACTTAAGATTAAATTCAGAAGAATTGATTCAAAAAAATCAAAATTTAATTGAAGAAAATCAAAACTTAAATGAAAAAGTTAACCAACTAAAATCTTTTATTAACAAATTCACTGTAAGTTCAGAAAGATTAAAAACGATGTTTGAAAGCCAACATGCTATTTTTGATAAATCAAGACTTGGCTGGACTTCTTTACTTAAATTCCTAAATAAAAGGGTTATCAATTCACCAAGCAAACCATCAAATAAGATAACTTATTTCAAACATGAAAAGATTGGGTATAACAACTTTACCTATAGGTCCAATACTATTAAAACAAATGGTAAAGTTGTTACTATTAAACAAATTTGGGTTCCAAAAGAAACCATATGCACTAATCATCAAGGACCCAAGCAAGTTTGGATACCTAAAATGAAAATATGAGGGTGTAGATATAGGTGTGCCAAGTTACCCATGGAATAAATGGAACTCCCATACAAATGGGTGCGTTGACACATAATTTAAAATAAGTTTCAACTTATTCATTAAATCTAGTATCAAGTTTAACATTCTACATCATATATTAAAATTACGATACTCTGTGCATCAAAGCTTTAAATGCCTTATTTGTATGTTAAATTTTTATCTCAACAATCTTAGCATAAAATTTTTCTAGTGCTTGCATGATAATAAGAAAACAATGAATGAATATGTATAACCTTTCCTTTTAAGTTTTTCAAAATCTAAATTTCTTCTCTAGTATAAATGTTTGATGTTGATTTCATGCTAAAACTTTATTAAGCAGAATACTTATGAAATCTTATGTTATCCTTTGTGAAGGTATGAATGTAATTCATCATGTTATTATTATACCATTCATTCCTTATATGATTATCTGAAATGTATTATGATTTGCTTTATAAGTCTCTTATATGCATCATAGGTTAAACCATAATCATCTCAAATTGGTTCAATCATAAATGATTAATGTGTTATGATCCTAATAAGAAACTTACTTAAAAGTTTTTATAATAACAAATTGTCTTCCTTCTTACAAGTAATGCTCAAGACTATTCTAAAATTCAAAATCAATAAATCTGATCACTAAAATATTTCCTTGAGCATAATCATTGTATCTGTTACGGGGGAACTCAGCCACCATGCCGCACGTGACCGGCACGCGCGCCCAAGAAGACTACAGCTGCCCCTTGATCCAGTAACCCGACCCCGAGTCGGATATCTTCGGCTTCGCAGCCCGACCCCGAGTCGGCTGCCCCTTGATCCAGCAGTCCGACCCCGAGTCGGATATCTTCGGCTTCGCAGCCCGACCCCGAGTCGGCTGCCCCTTGATCCAGCAGTCCGACCCCGAGTCGGATATCTTCGGCTTCGCAGCCCGACCCCGAGTCGGCTGCCCCTTGATCCAGCAATCCGACCCCGAGTCGGCAATCTCTCGACAACGACGGGCTGTTCCCCTGAAGCACGCCGCGACCCTCTGCTCCACTACTCCCTGCAACGGTCGTATCCGGCGCTGCTCCACGATCTCCTGTAACAGCCGTACAAAGCGGAGCTCCACTACGCCCTGTCATGGCCGTACCCAGCGCTGCCCCACGACGCCCTGTAATGGCCATGTCAGTGGCAACTCCATCGTGCCACACGATGACCAACCCCCCAGAAGGACCCCCCAGCCTGGTATATATGCGGCTGGGGGGAGAAGGGGGGAGGTAAGCAAGAACTTCCAGAGCATTCTCCTACTTGCTACTATTATCTCTCCTTCTCCTCCAATCTCCTCTGACTTGACCGTCGGAGGGCCCCCACTACCCCAGTGGTGGTGCGAGGCTTGCTTGCAGGTTTCCCGGTGGAAAGTGGAGTGCAATCAACACCAACCAAGGCAACCCAAACGGAACCCCGTTCACACCGCTGTGCCAATCGTTCTCGGTTTGGACCACCAGCAACAGTTGGCGCTAGAAGGAGGGCTCGAACCTCCGACCTTATGGCTCGCTAGAGGAAGGGACCGAATCTCAGAGCGATCGTAATGGCACGGTGAGGTGGTCGTGGAGCTTCCAATGCCTCCGGTCGCGGGGCCTCTCGCGCCTCCGGCCGGGAGGCCGCTGCGTCTCCAACACATTCTCAGCAACACTCCACCGTTCCACCCCCCATTCAGATGGTCGAAGCCGCTCAGTTCGACCAGTTAGCCCAGCAGGTTCGCACCCTCGCGGAGGCAGTGCAGAACCTGCAGGGTGTGATGTCTCGGGCGCCGCAGCGGGCCCAGGAGCCGCTGCTCCCTGAGCGCTCACCTGTCCTCCTCAACCCGCACTCCTTCCTTTCCCATGGGGAGGAGCGCCGGCGCGAGGAAGATTCTCGAGCACGGTCCATTCTGCCGGGACCTTCCCATCGGAGCTGCGCGGGGTACGAGAGGCGGGCCCGGGCGCGTTCCCAGACCCCCCAGTCCTCAAGGAACCCGCGCTCCAGTCGGTCCCCCTCTCGGTGCTCCTTGTCTCCCACCCATCGGTCGCGCTCCCTGGACCGGCGGGTGGACGATCTCCACCGACAACTCCAGGTCCTGAAGGGCCACTCCAAAGATCCCTTCGCCGACTTGGAGATCTCCTCCCAGCCGGCGCTTGCCTCGAGGATCCTGCGGACCTCGAATCCGCCGGGGTTTAAAATGCCGGCGATCGAGCCCTATGACGGGGCGGCGGACCCGCGGGATCACGTCGAGAGTTTCAGGACCCTTATGCTCCTCCACGGAGCATCAGATCCTCTCCTCTGCAAGGCCTTCCCGGCGACCCTCCGTGGCCCGGCAAGGGCGTGGTTCGCCGGCTTGGAGGCTAACTCAATCCAGTCCTTCGACCAGTTTACTCGCCTCTTCATCACCCATTTCGCCGTCAGTAGCTGGCGGCGACTGGTCTCCGACTCCCTCTTTGATGTCCGGCAAAACGAGGGAGAAAGCTTGCGGGATTATCTTACCCGCTTCAACAAGGCTACGCTGGAAGTCCGGAACCTGAGCCAGGAGGTGGCTCTTTCAGCCCTGAAGCGTGGCTTCCGAAAGGGCAGACTCACCTTCTCCCTGGACAAACGCCTGCCGCGGAGCTTCCCGGAGCTGTTGTCCCGGGCGAACCAGTATGCGGACGCCGAGGAGGCGGCCGCCCACCGGAGCAAGGAGGCCGCCGAGATCCCTCCAAAGCTCGGGAAGAAAAGGCGAAAAGAGGCACGCCAGAGGAGGAGCCCGACGCCTCAACGTCGGCGCAGAAGCCTGTCGCCGGCGAGGAACCACGGCGCCCTACGCCCTCGTTCTCCGCCCCGACGTTTCAACCGGTACACTCCTCTCCTGACTCCCCGGGCCCAGATCCTCATGGAAATCAAGGGGCGGGAGGACCTCCCGGTCCCGAGACAGATGAAGAAAATTCCTGGGAGGAGGCCCTCTCGGGCGTACTGTGAGTACCACCGGGACCACGGCCACGACACCGAAGACTGCTTCCAGCTTCGGGACGAGATCGAGGCTCTCATCCGCCGAGGGCGTCTCGGTCGATATGTGAACGACCGACGTCCCCCCGCAGACTCGCGTCCGGCCGACCCGGCCCCTCCGGAGCCTCGGGAGCAGAATCGACCCGTCGCGGGCGTGATCCATACTATCACTGGGGGCTGCCCCCGGCCCGAGAGGAACGCAGGGGGCTCGACTGAAGCGTCAGGGGCAGCCGTCGCAAAGAGGCAGAGGGTCGGTAATGTAATCACTTTTTGTGATGAAGATGTAAAGGGGGTTCAGACCCCCCACGATGACGCCATGGTGATCTTCCTCACTATGGCAAACTATGATGTAAGGCGTGTTCTTGTGGATAGTGGAAGCTCAGCTGATATTTTGTTTTACGAGGCCTTCCAAAAGATGAGCTTGTCCAGACAATTGTTGCACAAAACATCTACCCCCCTCATAGGATTCACTGGTGACGCTATCTCGGCCGAAGGTGTCGTTGAGCTGCCTGTGACTGCGGGCGTTGCACCCGCAGAAGCCACGGTGCGGCTCGGGTTCTTGGTCGTCCGTGTTCCCTCGGCCTACAACGCCATCCTCGGACGACCCAGACTGAACGCCCTTCGCGCGGTGGTCTCTACGTATCACTTGCTCATGCGGTTCCCCACGGCGGCCGGGATTGGAGAGGTCCGAGGTGACCAACCGACCGCAAGGCAATGTTTCCTAGCAACTCTCAAAGGGAAGAAGCCCGTAGAAGCCTTAAGCGTCGAGTCCCTCGACGCCAGAGATGAGGTGGCCTTGCGGCACGGGGAGCCGGCCGAAGGTGTGATCGAAGTTCCCCTCGAGGAAGGTCGCCCGGATCGGACGGTCCGGGTCGGCACCAATCTCGACCCGGGAGCTCGGGCTCGGTTGGTGGAATTCCTCCGAGCCAACGCCGATGTATTTGCCTGGTCGGCGGCCGATGTACCTGGGATCGACCCGGAGGTCATTTCTCACGCCCTCAACGTCGACCCAACCCACCGACCAGTAAAGCAGAAGAAGAGACACTGTGCCCCGGATCGGATCCGGGTGGTCGACCAGGAGGTAGACAAACTCTTGGAGGCAGGATTCATAAGGGAGGTGAGCTACCCCGAGTGGCTGGCAAATGTCGTACTTGTCCGGAAGGCGAGCGGGAAGTGGAGGATGTGCGTCGACTACGCCGACCTGAACAAGGCGTGTCCCAAGGATAGCTTTCCGCTTCCGCGGATAGACCAACTGGTCGACGCGACTTCCGGATATCAGCTGCTGTCTTTCATGAACGCCTTCTCCGGCTACAACCAGATAATGATGGCTCCACAGGACGAGGAGAAAACTGCCTTTATAACAGACCGGGGGCTGTACTGTTACAAGGTAATGCCCTTCGGTCTGAAGAATGCTGGCGCCACTTACCAGCGCCTCGTCAACAAAATCTTCAAAGAGCAAATCGGCCGGAACATGGAGGTGTACGTGGACGATATGCTGGTGAAGAGCCGCCATGCAGACCAGCACATCGCGGATCTGGAGGAGACTTTCGCCACCTTGCCGAAGTTTTGCATGAAGCTGAACCCAGCGAAGTGCGCCTTTGGCGCTTCGGCCGGGAGGTTCCTCGGTTTCATTGTCAACCAGCGGGGGATCGAAGCCAACCCGGACAAAATCAAGGCCATCCAAGATATGTCCCCTCCGACCAAAGTGAAGGAGGTTCAGGAGCTCGCTGGGAGGGTCGCCGCGCTCGGACGATTTGTGGCAAAATCGGCCGAACGCTGCCAACCTTTCTTCAAGGTGTTGAAACGCCCGAAAGACTTCCTCTGGACGGCCGAATGTCAAGCAGCATTCGACCAGCTCAAGGAATACTTGGCGTCTCCTCCCCTGCTGTCCAAGCCGCAAGAAGGGGAGATGCTCTACCTCTATCTGGCGGTCTCCCCAACCGCAGTCAGTGCGGTACTGGTTCGGGAAGAGGCAAAGCTCCAGAAGCCTGTGTACTACATCAGCCGGGTCCTACGGGATGCCGAGACGCGGTATACGAAGGCTGAAAAGATCGCCTTCGCGCTGCTGACCGCGACCAGGAGGCTTCGCCCCTATTTCCAGGCCCATTCTGTCACCCTCTTGACCGATCAACCGCTGCGGCAGATCCTCAGCAATCCTGAGAATGCGGGACGGCTGGTGAAGTGGGCAGTAGAACTTGGTGAGTTCGACATCCGCTACCAGCCCCGACCCGCCATCAAGGCCCAGGCGCTCGCGGATTTCCTCGCTGAGTGCACGGTGCAGGAGGCGGAACCTAGGTCGCCGGAAATACCCAGCCTCGACCTCCCGATTTGGACGCTTCACATCGATGGGTCGTCGAACCCCGAAGGTGGAGGGGCCGGGCTGGTCCTCACCAGCCCTGATGGAGTGATAGCCGAGTATGCCTTGAGGTTCGGATTTCCAGTGACCAACAACGAGGCGGAGTACGAGGCCCTAGTCACGGGACTCAAACTCACCAAGGAGCTCGGCATCCGGCGCCTGAAGGTCTTCACCGACTCCCAGCTGGTGGTCGGGCAGGTCCGTGGAGAGTTCGAAGCCCGGAACCCGACCATGCAGAATTACGTCCGGAAGGTGCAAGCACTCATTCCTGACCTCGGCAGTGTCGACATCCAGCAGGTCCCAAGAAGTGAAAATGCCAGGTGATGAGAATGCAAAATGTCATATTTTTCTTTCTTAATGTTTAGTCTTTTATACTTATTTTGTGCCTAAATGTACTCATTATTCTTATATTTTGATTTAGGATGCAAATGGAAGCGTTAAGTACAAAACGAAGCTAATTGGATGATTTTGGACAGTTTCGATATTACTTCGTAATTTAAGCATAACTTTTTCATCCGAGCTCTGATTGAGATGATTCAAGATGCTGTGGAAAGCCAAGAAAACGCTCTACAACTTTCATGTTTTGAGTTTTGATAGATACTGACTTTATCAAGGTCAAAATTGATCTCGAAGTTGCTGCACGTCCTTAGCCTGCAATACGTGGATTTGACTCGGTCAATTTTCAGAAGTTTCCAGATTTGATGCACGAAAATCCTAGCTGGAAACACCACTTTCCCAGTTATATTAGGACTTTATTTTATTTTTCGTAATTAGTCAGATTTGAATATTTGTTAGGAGATTTTTTTGGAAGGGAAAAAGGTGAAAGAAAGGGGGCTGAAAAGGGGGCTCTTTCTCTTTTCTCTTGGAGGACTCCTCTTTCTCTTTTCTCCTTGGAAGTTTGCATCCATGGCTCTGCGTGGCTAAAGCTTTTATTGGTCTAAGAAAACAGAAGCCTCGGAATCAATAAAACTGTGAGATCTGAATTTGTTTTTATTGTTCAATTCATGCTTTGATGTCGAATG